>NC_048299.1:76292132-76333824 GCF_013100865.1 Trachemys scripta elegans
GTGGGGATGGTGGGACAGAAAGAGAGTCCCCGAGATAGGACAGACTCTTCTGCTGGGCTAAGTGTGTGGTTGGAAAGATTGACAATGTTGTTAGATGAGTTGAGGGTACCACTGTTATAGCCCCCTGTGGCAGGTAGGAGTTTAGATAGCTTACTGTCCTTTTTCCTCTGTAGTGAAGTGTGCATTGTAAATGGCTTGTCTCATTTTTGTAAAGTCCAGCCACATGGAAGTTTGTGTGGAAGGTTGGTATTGTATGAGAGTCTCCAGTTCTGAGAGCTCATTCTTGATCTTCTCCTGTCTGCTGTACAGGATGCTGATCAGGTGGTTCCTCAGTTTCTTTGCGAGCATGTGGCACAGTCTCTCACCATAGTCAGTGTAATATGTTGATTGCAATGGATTTTTTACCTTCAGTCCATTTGGTATGATGTCCATCTGTTTGCATTTGGAGAGGAAGATGATGTCTGTCTGTATCTGTGCAAGTTTTTTGTTGAGGATGATGGATTTCCACTCCATACGGCTAAATTTAGTGCCTTGCATGGTGTCAAGTATCAGGGGGTAGCCGTGTAAATCTGTATCTACAAAAACAACAAGGAGTCTGGTGGCACGTTAAAGACTAACAGATTAAAGTTTGCTTGTAAACCAGGCCTTTGATTCTAGAACACAATTCTACAGCAGGTTCTGCAGCCAGGGAATACACAGTGCCCTGCATAGAGAATGCAGCAAGATTATGTGGGAAACCTTTCCAACTAAATTATTATTTGTCTCTGGGAGCACCCACGAAATCCTAGGCATTCTCCAGTAATAAAATAAGACTTTGTCCTTATTCTGAAAGGTGTAATTTTGCTACTCCTGCTGGTTTTGGTTCTCAATATTAAAAAGTTTAAATACTTTCTCCACAGGTCTGTCACATATAGCACCAGGCCTCTTTATATCTTTGCTAATAAGATACATTTTTCCGGTGCAGAACCATGGAAACTAAGAAGAAAGTGGAGTGAAACTTTTTGTCTTCGTAATAATTGTCATATATCACATCTACCTCTATATAGAAAAACATCCTCCCCACCATTATCACACAGCCCAATGTAAAACTAGACTAGGTAGATTATTAAAAGGTGTATTGTCACGAATATAGAACTATGGTCGGTATATACATATCGAAAAACTAGTTGGAACTTTATTTTGCATAGAATCACACTGTTTCCTCTTTGTATGCTCCCCCCAAATTAATCATGTAAGACCATCTGTCACAGTTTCAGGGTAGCTGTACCCGTATTCACCCCTCCATGTTCCACTCCAGGAGTGCCCAATTAGGTCTCAGATCTCTAGCTGTCACTTGTCTCTGGGCAGGGATCCTTGTCCCACTCCCTTCTGACTGGGGGTTTTAAGGCTGAACAGTGCCCTGCCATACACTGCAATAGCCAGAGTTTGCCAGGCTGCCTAAAGGCCAGCACCTGTGCATTGCTTTCTCTCTGAGGGCTACGAGCAGTTTATTTCAAGCAGTTACATGTTACCACACAGTTATCTCTAAAGCAAGTACCTTTATTCTTAAAGTAAAAGCATTACAGAGAAAACATATTAAAATATACAATAAAAGTTCCTATACTTATGCTAACCATACCAGGTGGCACCCGTCAGTCTTCTACAGCCCTAGCAGGACAGTCATTCCAGCCATTGTGCAAGGGTTGGTGCCCCGCCTTAGACAGAAGGTCCTGTCCATTTGCTGGATCAGAAAAAAGCCCTGAGTCAGTTTAAACCCATCCTTTTATACCGAAGTACTTTCTGTGTCTCCTAGTCAACGGAAAACCCATCCTGAACCAGCATATGCAAATCTCTCCAGGAGTTGGTACCTCTCTAGAGTTGTTTAGTCTTAGTGACTCTTCTTAATCAACCCCCAGTTTTTTTCATTCCTGTAGTAGTAGTGCTAATCCTTGCCCATGGAGTAAAACACAATCATACATAAACCAGTCATAAATGGAATACAATGGGCCCCAAAGATACTGCAAGGGGTTGCAATATCTGTCACACCATCATCAGAGGCAAATTCATATCAATCACAGCTAATCAGATTTTTTTTTTTTTTTTTTTTTTTTTTTTTTTTTTTTTTTTTTTTTTTAGGGTGTGTCTAACATGGGGGGGAGGGGGGGAAGGAGGAGGTAAGCCAAAGCTTTTGTATGTACATCAGGTAAATCACAGTACATGAGTCACACCAACAGCATGCACACAGAATGCCTGTTCCATTTTCACTTCACATCCTGTTACCACATGGCAGTAGTTTGCTGCAAAATGAGCGTGTAGCATTTTCTGGGGGTAGCCCCTGGTCCTTTGCTTCAACTCTGAGCAGCATGCATCCTGGGATTGGTTTTGCAGAGAATTGTGGCAAACCCGCTGAGTTTAAATTAAATTAAAAATTCCCAGGATTCCCCTGTCTCTGTCCCATGTTTTCTTTTCTGGGCTGGCGTGTGCCATTTTTGGCTTGCGGTTGACCAGCATGGACCAGGATGAGTAGGAGGCTGAAATGCAGAGACCTGTTCAGAGGCTTGAGCAGCCAGCAAGGCATCCCAGAGAGAACACAAACAGGGGCAGGAAAGCTGTCAGGGATGTCTATTATTTGTATGTTGAGTCCCAGGGCTGAACGTGTTAGCCAGTGGCGGTTGTGTGGGGCTGGTTGAAGTTTAGCATTCCCTATGTGCTTTTGCAAAACTCATGCATTCTTTTTTTTTTGTTTCAAGGATTTTCTATATTCGCTGCAATGTGAACAGTTTCTTTTATGAAACAAACAAAAAAAATAATTAAAGTTTGAATGAAACCAATGGAAAAATAATCTCTCTGAATTTGGAAATACATTAAATTAACCAATCTACAGCACAAACCTTTAACGAATGCAACAGTGCACACAGAATTGAAAGTACAACAGTAAAAATATTTCAAATACAACAATTTTGGGAAGGGGCTAAAGTTACAGGTGAATATAAACCTTGCCTCTAGCTCTTCTTGTCCTCACAGGTTTTGGGGCTGAGTGCCGCAGATCAAAAATCTCAGAGGCATTGCAGGGCTCAAAACAGCTGGACTCCCAGAGGCAAGTATTCTTACTGCTGAGCTTGGATCTGGGAGGAGAATGGGAGCTGCTGGGAGTACTGCTACAGGGATACAGTGGTTAGAAGTTCCTGCTGGTCCCAGTACCCAGCACTGTCCAGGGGATGAAGGACATGCCTGGATCCCAAATTATGGGACTGCAGGGCCTATTGGCCTAGCCAGGTTTTCTTTTGCAGGAGGGCATTTCACTCAGGATAATGTCCATGAGTTGCCTCTACATCTCTCAGGTCTTTTTCCATGCTTTCTTTTGTCATCGTGATGCTGTCCTTAGCCACAGCCAGTTTTCCTGGCTACTGAGACACTGTCCTTGGCCATTGCTATGATCACCTGGGACAGCTACATTTCTTTCTCTCTCTGGGTCATCAGGTACAGCCGCCACCTGTCAGCCAGCCTGGCTTTCCTCCGTGTCTCAGCCATGAGTTCTGTAAACATGTCCTCCTGAGTCTTCCTTTCCACCCCGCCCCCCTCACCCTCAGGTTGATCAGCAGTAAATAGAGGCCCTATCCTTGTCCTTGATGATATGGCTGTTGCGGGTGCTGGGGCTGTGGGAGTAGGGGGGAAAAAACCCAGCCACTTATTGTTCATATTCCAGATTAAAAAAACAAAAACAAAACAAAAACCCTATGAGTTAAGTATATATGTGTATGTACTTTACCTCCCTGAGACTCTTCCCATTCTTTGGGGGAAGCTCAGAGATGGTAAGAGTTCTGCATATATGGAGGGTGCTGGGTGCATTTGGATTTCAGTGTATTGTATCTGCTTTCATGTTGCTAAAGGTGGGTGGGGTGTCACACCTATGTTCCAGGTTTGCTTTAGCAGTTTGATCTGCAAAGCACTGTGATATAGCCATTGGAGGCATGCAGAAATTGGTGAGCAGCTACTCTGTGCACATGAACAAAAGATCAAACTAATACAATTCAAAACAAACCACCTCCACTTTGCAAGGACCCCAGAGTTCCTGATAAATGAGGAGTTAATGCACAGCTATGTGATATGCCGCGTGTACACTAAGTGTTTTCAAATGGGATTAACTCAATTTGATCCAGTTTAACATTCCTGTGTACACAAGCCCATAGTGTTTATGGAAAGGAGGAAGGAACGCTGTGCCCAAGTAACACCAGCAGCAACTGTCTTTTTGCTGATCCATTGCAGTGGGAACGTTGAGGTCTTTCAAGCTTATTTTGGATGGTGTTACTGTGCTAGTCAGACCTTTCTATTACAATTGTAAAGCAAATCCTTAATACCTACTCCCCCCGGAGAAGAATCCATTATTTAAATATAAATTGACAAGCCACTTATGTGTCAATTGAGTATACAGCAAGGTGGATAAAACATTCTGCCCCCATGATTTTATCACAGTTGCACAGGGAGTGACGCAGCACGAGGCAAATCCTCTCTTCATTCGGCAACAGCTAAGCAAGTCAGAGATACCTCTTTTGAAAATAGGTGCAGAGAAGCTGCAGAGGGTTGGAGGGTGATGTTGATGCATAGAGAGACCTTGGTCTATGGGAGGGAGAGTTGTCAAGCACTTACAACAAGGGGAATGGCACCTAGGACTCCTGCGTTGTTTCAAGCACTGTAAAGAAGGATTGTAGGCAGCATTCCTGAGTTATCATCCCAGTTAGTGTACAGATGGGGAGCAGGAAAGAAAGTGCCTTTAGAGCAGGGGTTCTCAAACTGGGGGTCGGGACCCCTCAGGGGGTCACGAGGTTATTACATGGGGGGTCACGAGCTGTCAGCCTCCACCCCAAACCCCGCTTTGCCTCCATTTAAATATATTAAGAAGTGTTTTTAATTTATGGGGGGGGGGGAGGAGGTTGCACTCAGAGGCTTGCTATGTGAAAGGGGTCACCAGTACAAAACTTTGAGAACCTCTGCTTTAGAGCATAGACACAATTAGGATTCCTAGGTTCTATCCTTCCTCAACACACAGACTAACCCTCTGCTGCTTTCTCCTCAACCCTGTAAGATGCGGTGCACCCTTAGGCTGCTGTATTTTGATCTTCCCTATTGTATGTATCATAAGCATGAGCCAGGGAAGTGTTTGACTCCCCGGCACACACTCAGAAAGAAAGCAAAACCAGCTTGTCACAAAACAGAACAATTTAAACATATTTCTGCACTTCTGGAGAAAAACAGAGCAGGCACTTTTGTTTGTTCAACTCAAATTGGTGAACTGGTAATTTTTGGTGATAGCAATATTTTTAAATCTAGAATTGGATTTTATAGGAAACGTCTTCTACACCGCTTGTCACCTATTCATTTATGAGCTGTTAATTTTTTTTAAGCATCTGTATTAATTCACGGAGACAGTAGTCACAGATAAAGACACGGTCATTCCTTTTACAATCCTTTATTTTTTGTTAAATTATATTAAAACTCACATCCAGCAGATATGTTCTCCCAGGTAAGATGGGGGAAGAACCCCTTACCCCTCTTCATCCATAATAGGATATCTCTGGCATAAAACACATTGGTTAATTCATTTTAATTAGCCAGCTACCTATACTATATTTCACTTGCTATCATTGGAGTCAGGTTACTTAGCTAGAGTATGGTACATTTTGCTTGGGTTAGTCTTGAAAACACTCCTTTCACCTTGACTTTTCCATTTATAAACGTAGGTGCTTTTGAAAATCCCACCCTACGAGTTAGATGCCTAACTTGCTTAGACCCTTTTGATAATTCCACCCTAAATATTTATCCTGGTCCTTACTGGCACTTTTGACATCATTGGTCATTAATCACATTTATTATTTAAAAACAAACACATCATCGTGACAAACTTTTGTGGTTTAAACTGATCAACAAAACCTCTTCAAACTGACCCTTTCACCCTCAAGGGGTCTGCATCCTAAATGCTTTAAATACTCTTAATTCTCCATATAGTTTCTCAGACTTAATCCTTTTCTTTATACAAACCCAGTTTCTAATAAGGAAGATTTGAGATGATATGGAATTAATAGGTAGGTATTTATCAATTATGACAACATTAAGCCATCGTTCCATATGTCATTGCACACAAGATCAGGAAAAAGAGGAAGTTCCTCCCAAATGCAACAGGAGTTTAATGGATTCTCAAACTAAAATCTCATTTCCTATGGTATATGGAAGAGTGGCCTATCATCCACTTATATCATAATGAATTCCACAGAGGATGTAGATTTTGAACTTCTATTTGCCCTCAAAATGCAAAAACTAGGGGACGTTCAATGAAAAATGAAAAAAGTGGCAAATAGAAAGAGATTTTTTCAAACAACAAACAATTAATCTGTGGCCTCAATTGCACAAGACATCACTGAGGCCAGGGGCCTATTCAGGATTCAAACACAGAACAAGAAAAATTAACAACAAGAATATCCAGTATTAGAAAAGTAAATATTAAAAAAAATCCAAACAAACCTAAGAGCTTTGGAAGGGATATAAACCTTTATGCTTTGGGATATAAACCAATCTCTAACTATTTGGGGTTTGGAGAAAATTTTCTCTGCATGAAGCATATCTCATAACTATCTACTGAAAGGTTGGTTTTTTGTTTTTTGTTTTTTTAACCTTGAAGCAGCTGGTGTTGGCCACTGTCAGAGACAGGATACTGCACTAGATGAAACATGAAAGGTCAGATCAGGTATGAAAATTACTATGTTCCTGGTCAAATTATTAACTGCACAGATGTCACCATCACACTTTCTATTGATCTAGTTTTTTTTTTTTTTTAAACCTTTTTTACTTGTACCTGCTTTGACTTGATTCTCAAGTCTTCAGTGCCTCTCACAGCATCCATCAGGAAACATTTCCATACTTGACCCAGCTTATGGGATAGGAACCCATTCCCCACGTCCTTTTAGGTGAGAACCCAAGGGAAGGGGGAGTTTCTCTGAATATTTTCCAGAACAGTCCAAGACAAGTTTTATTAAGAACAGAAAGAAAATCATTCAAACAAAAGTAGTGGTTTTGTATGACATAGCTCGTCTTACACTCTGAAAAGTTAAGCCAGCTAGATACACTGAAACGTTTCGGTGATAAATGGCACCACTTTCTATTTTATCACAGAGCTTTCTCCTCTCAGCCTGTCATTTTCTCAGACAACAGCTCACAAGCACTTTCTTGTTGCTTTGTCCCAGCGTCCTCATGGTCCTTCTTCAATTCTGTGGTCACTTGCACCTTTCACATTCCTTTGATATCCCACAGCTGCTACAATACTGAGGCACTGTTCACAGAACTGTTTCCCCAGATGTCCTATATGTGGACCTCAGCACCACCTCATATGCAAAGTCCATTGTATATTTTAAAGTTTTCTTGTGCTTAATTGGCCTAGTTAAACCATTTTTGGGGAGTGGATTTCCCCATTTTCTTACTTTTCAAATGATTCACAGTAGGGGTACCCACACCATAGGTCGTCTTTCAGTCCACAATTGCCTCTGTCCTCCTTGTTCCTCACCCTGATTGCCTTAACTAAACTTGCTAACTTTGAAACCAACTCGCTCTCTTGAAGAGATAAGATATATTTCCCCCACTATAAAAACTTGTACTTCTAGAACTTTTAATTCAGGGAAGTCCCTAGGGCCTGCATTATACAGGAGGTCAAACTGGTTGATCATACTGGTCCCTTCTGACCTTGTAATCTATGAATCTAATCTTTATGAAATGTAGAGAGAGACATCAGATCCCCCATTCCACTTGCATATAATTTTACACTTGAAAGATGAGATGACAAATTCCCCTTCTTTATTATGAAAGTTTATTAATCTTAAGCTACATTTGATTTGATTGTATCAAAGGGGTAACCGTGTTAGTCTGGATCTGTAAAGGCAGCAAAGAGTCCTGTGGCACCTTATAGACTAACAGATGTATAGGAGCAACTGATTTGATTGGTTTCTTTATTTTCACTCTATATGTGTAGCTGTACAGTATTAACCACTGCAAATATAGTTGCAAAAAAAAAGACATGAATGGCTCTTCTCTTACAGATACTCCTTTAATTTATTGTGACAAAGTTCCTCCTCTATCTTGGTGGGTCCTGCGCTTATTGGTGGATTTTCTTGCCTCAGAGATTCACCATGTGGGTTGGGGAACAGCCCAGAAACCTTCCCCTCTGGAAAAATCCACAGTCCAGGTCAATTGGGAGGTTTGGGGGGAACCTGGGCCCGCCCTTCTACTCCAGGTTCCAGCCCAGGGCCCTGTGGACTGCAGCTGTCTACAGTGCCTCCTGTAACAGCTGCATGACAGCTACAACTCCCTGGGCTACTTCCCCATGGCCTCCTCCAAACACCTTCCTTATTCTCACCACAGGACCTTTCTCCTGGTGTCTGATAACACTTGTGCTCCTCAGTCCTCCAGCAGCACACCCTCTCACTCTCAGCTCCTTGCGCCTCTTACTCCCAGCTCCTCACACTCGCACCACAAAAACTGAAGTGAGCTCCTTTTTAAAACCCAGGTGCCCTGATTAGCCTGCCTTAATTGATTCTAGCAGCTTCTTCTTAATTGGCTCCAGGTGTCCTAATTAGCCTGCCTGCCTTAACTGGTTCTAGCAGGTTCCTGATTACTCTAGTGCAGCCCCTGCTCTGGTCACTCAGGGAACAGAAAACTACTCATCCAGTGACCAGTATATTTGCCCTCTACCAGACTCCTGTACCCCACTGGTCTGGGTCTGTCACATTATATTATATTCAGAGAGCAATAAAAATAAAATTGAAATGTTATAAAAGCTTGAGGTTCATCACGTCGAACACTGAAGGGTTTATCCTCAGGAAACAATATCATTGTTGCCAGCAGGAGGCTAAATTGCAAGTATTAGTACGACCATTCAGTGCATCAGATTACGACATTCCACTTTCTCATGGACACTTAAAAAAAACAATTGGAATACATGACTTATAATGGAAAGGGCTAGTGCTAACTTCTTAGCAATGTACTTCTAAGGTTTATGACAGGGGTGGGCAACCTTTGGCACACGGCTTGCCAGGGTAAGCATCCTGGCGAGCCGGGCCGGTTTGTTTACCTGCTGTGTCCACAGGTTTGGCCGATCGCGGCTCCCACTGGCCGCGGTTCGCCATCCCAAGCCAATGGGGGCTGTGAGAAGTGGTGCGGGCCGAGGGATGTGCTGGCCGCTGCTTCCTGCCGCCCCCATTGGCCTGGGATGGCGAACCGCGGCCAGTGGGAGCGGCGATTGGCCGAACCTGCGAACATGGCAGATAAACAAAACCGGCCCGGCCCGCCACGGTGCTTACCCTGGCGAGCTGCGTGCCAAAGGTTGCCGACCCCTGGTTTATGATATATGAGCGTTGTTGACTCACCTGATTTTATTTTTGAAGGGGTGAAGGGAGAGCATTATGCAGTATCCCTATTTACTTATAATTAGAGATACTTGCTGAGATTAAACCAAGCTATGTGGCAACAACATAGATATTACCAGTTCACAGTTCTGTATTGTGTGCACTAAATATATCAACATTATCCCTCCCAAATTACTATGTTCCCTGTGAATATCTAATGTGTATAAAAGATGTTCTAATCTCTTGGATACAGTATAACAAATTCAAAATACCTTCAGTAAACTACAGGGATAAACTGAGATAACTCCATGAATATCGCTTTTAAATGGGATGGGACCTCACCTCTTGGATGGGCATACATATTTGTTTTCAAGGTTTCGGTAAATCATTTAGTAAAACATAAAATACATTTTAAAGTACATCAACTTTTGTCGTGAAGCTGCACAAAATTAATGGATGGATTTCCTGGCAACCATTACAGGAACTGCAGACATAAAATGGGACTTTGCCTAGGGATGCCCACCTCCGCAACATTACATGTGAATGCAAATCTTGTACTGTACAAAGCACTTGGTAGGCAATTAGGTGCCAATTCAGCAAACAGATATTTAATTTTACGCTTGTGATTAGCCCTATGGACTTCAAAGGAAATGTTCATGCAAGTAAAGTAACGGTTTAAAGGATTAGGCCTTTAAACAGTAAATAACTTATGGAAGGTAGAGAAAGCCAAAAGGAGAGTACTTGCACTTTGACCATTATAAAAGAATGCCTGGATAGAAGATAGGAGTGATAGGGAGAAATTAATTGTACAATAGACCCTTCACGCTTGGTTTATTTTTGTTAAATGACGAAGACTACTAGGGCAGGCCCAAAGCTCTTCCATAACAATAGAAAATCTCAGATATGAAGACAACTGAAGGGGACGTATTTCTCTAGATACCTTATGCGAGGGACATTTTCATGAAGTTATCAGAACAAGGAGCCAATGAAGGGGACAAACAGGCAGCTATTATAGTCCCTGTGTCCACATTACTGAAAATGTCTAGCCTTTTTGGTCAGCGAGCACTGCCACAACTCTTACCAGACAGACATTGCTAGTCTCATTCTTTCCTCTAGGAAATGTAAATTGTGTAATTGTTGCTCTAAACTCAGAGCACTAAAATAAAGAGGAAAGGAGCTTTGATGAGGAAAGGGAAATGAAAGGTGGAAAAGATTATAGCCCCAGAGGCACAATGGGGCAATTGGCTATGGTGTTAGGCCTGGAAAAGAGAAAGCTAGAATTCCCCCCCCCCTCTCCTGTCCCGTTCTACTCAACATTTTCAAGTTCATTCTTTGTAAAGTCCTAGACACTCCATTTATGTCCCCAGATGGCTAAATGGGATATTTAATAAACCTTTTATTTTCTGTTTAGTCCAAGTTAATCAGTACATATCCCTCAGGGGAAAAAACAACTATAAATTTTGTTCTGTTAATAGTCTCAACTTCATCAATCATGTAACCGATGAACGCAATTCCAAGACAATGGATTTAAAGAAATATAAATCTTGGCAGTCTGTGAAAGGGAAAAAGTTACAAGAAGCGATTTTGTAATGTAAAAAGATAAGTCAACAATATACCCATTACTTTGAAACCCTTCCCTGAGACACACCAACTTACCACCACCCACTGTTTTAATACGGTTTTGGAACAGATTGTGGTAAATCTTGCTACCTGAAAAAAAAACCCCATAATGTTTGATGCGTTCAGGTCATTCAGCTAGAGTGCAGTTTCTGGGTTTGTAATTGTTCAGCATTGAAAAGTTCACAGAAACAATGTGAAAGTTGCACGTTCTTAAAGATGTCAATAACACTAAACATATATGACAGAGGGATCAGTGAACTGGAAAACTTCCTGATCGTACAAGTCTTCTGGTAGCTCTTCTTCTCCATCAGCAAAAAATGTGGGGAATGGAGGATTTTTATTGCAGTCTCGGTAAGTAGGTACATTTGTATCTTTGACCTAGAATGAAAAAAGGTTTAATAAATCAAACAGATGATTCACAGATAGTAATATATTTAAACCCCAGGAAATCACTCTCTTTCTGTGCATGAGGAAAACAGCATTCAAGTTACATTTATTCTTCTAAAGAATTCCATGTCTGGACATTAGTTAAATTAATGACAATATCAGCTCATGAATCTAATATTTTGTGCTTGAGTCATTAGACTTTAAAAACGTATAATTCAACCTTTGTACCGTGCTATGGGATGAATCAAAGTCAACCACTAAGAAAGCAGAGTAAAAAATTACACTTACCATACAATACTTTTAAGTCGACAGTCTGCATATTTTTAACTACTATTAATGTAAGTAAAATCTAAGATTAATCTAACAAAGATTAGAGAACTATGTCCGTTCAGTTCTGAACCTGGTAGCATTTCGTGTACAGGGAGTTTTGTGTTTTTCTTCAGTTAGAAAATTTCCCTATTGCACCTATGAATTTTTTGACTCAGCAACAGAAAAAAACATTTTTTTTTAAAATGGGAAGATGGAATTGTAAAAGTACAAAAGGATGAGAGAGGGATGAAACTACTTAATTCATTTTTTTCAAACTGACTAGATTTTAAGTTGATTGTGTCCCTAGAAGTGAAGTACGACTGCACTTACAATTTCAGAAACTCAAGTGCTAGACATGGAGTTTAACATTTTTCTACTTATCTAAACATATTTCTTTATACAAATAATAGAAAGTCACAAGAATTTTTGGAATTGGGTTTAATATGGATCACCAGTTTGCATTCCTCATTAACTTTTGTACAACCAAAATACTAGTCTGAAAGAGAATTTACCAAAAGCTGATAAAATTGTAATATCATTTAGATTTTTATTTTGGATACACAAAATGCTTGCTATAAAAAGATATTAAAACTTAATTAAAAGCTATCACCATCAATTCTTCCTGACTTAGAAAAAACTTAATGTCTATTGTATTTAAAATACAGTAGCTTAGTAACAAAGAAGGTACAAACGGATCTGCTATTTCATATAAGAATTTATGGTAAATACCTATACAATTAAAAGAACACAAGAAGCTATGTCTTTTTGACTGTTGCTCTTCAAGATCTAATAAGTATTTTGTTACTTTATATCTCCCATGCCACTCACTCTCTCTCTCTCTCACACACACAATTTTGGCAACTCATGAATTGCATGCTCATATGCAAATGCCCAGCTAAACACAATTGCCTATTTGCATGTGCAAATCTGATCATTATACATGAATTCACAATACTTCACTGAGCAAACTAGGAAGACACTTGCACACAGCGGGGTCCAGGGAGCGCTACCTCCACCCCCTGGCTCACTTAGAAGGCCACCCACTTGTTTGGGTTGTGGGGGGATGCAACCAAAAAATATAACAAAGTGGGGACTCAGCTCAAAAAGTTTGAAAACCACTCAGGGTACAGGCAGAGGGTAGCTAGGGGCTGTGTGTGGGCAGGGAGGTTGCTAAGGGTGCAGGCAGGGGGTAGCTAGGAAATGCATGGGGAGGGGTGCTAAGTCAGGGTGCAGGCAGGGGGATAGCTCAGGATGCAGGCAGGGGCTAGCTAGGGGCTGTGCGTGGGCAGAGGGGTAGCTCAGGGTGCAGGCAGGGGTTGTCTGTGGGCGGGCAGGGGGGGCAGGCCGGGTGCAGGCAGGGGGGTAGCTAGGGGCTGTGTGCAGGCAGGGAGGGAGCTCAGGGTGCAGCCAGGAGTTGTGTGCAGGCTGTGTGCGGGCAGGGGGGGAGCTTAGGTTGCACGGAGGACGACAGCAAGGGGCTGTGTGCCAGAAGGGCTCCCTCGGTGGTGGCTGCTCCCCAAGGGCTCTGCTGGCCCCAGAGCCTGGTTCCTCCATCTGAGTGGCTGCGTGAGCAGTCAAAAGGGGCTGGGAGCGGACTGCAACCTCGGGCACCAGCAGCAGACGGGGGAATGCCGCGGCTGCCCGCTCCATGGCACCACCAGCCAGAGGATTAGCTGTTCTGCACTGCCTGGCTCTGGCTTCCCACCTACAACCTGGCCAGTGGGCTGGGCCTGAAGAGGCCTGGGGGAGAGGAGAAGGTGGGGGAAGGGGTGTAGAGCTGTCCCTGGACTGCCCCACTCTGGGTAATGCACTGCAGTTTGGTGGGGCAACATCCTTGTGCCCCACCCCCAACTCAGCCCATGGGCTCAGGGATTCTGCCCGTGGGGAGCACTGGCCCCAGCGGAGTGTGTGTTGTGTGTGTGGAGGGGGGGTGGGTGGGCGCTGGGGCTCCTGGCTTCCGGGGGGCGGGGGGGGCAGCTTCAGCCCTGTGCCACTCCTGGTGTTGGGAGGTGGGGCCACCAGCTTCAGCCCTGTAGGAGACACTGAGGCTCCCGGCATCAGCAAGGCTCTGTGGCCTCCCTGAAGCGCTCGCGGACTCACTCCTGATTGAGAACTGCTGCTTTAGACCATCAAGCGTTTGTCTAATTGGCTCTTAAAAATCTCCAGTGATGGAGATGGCACAACCTTCCCTAGCCAAGTTGTTCCAGTGCATACCCACCCTGACAGTTCGGAAGTTCTTCATAGTGTCCAACCTAAGCCGGTCTTGCTGTAATTTAAGCCCATTGCTTCTCGTCTTATCAGCGGTTAAGGAGAATCATTTTTTCCCCTCCTTTTAATAAGTTTTCAAATATATAAAAGATTATGTCCCCTCTCCGTCATCTCATCTCCTGACTAAACAAACAAAATTTTTTCAATCTTCTCTTAGTGGTCATGTTTTCTAGACCTTTAATCATTTTTGTTGCTCTTCTCTGGATTTTCTCCAGTTTGTCTGCATCTTTCCTGAAATGTGGCGCCCAGAACTAGACACAATACTCCAGCTGAGGCCTGATCAGCACAGAGGAGGTTTTTTTGAATATGTGCAGTTAAAAAAAAAAACCAACCAAAAACCTCTTTAGGTTTCAGAGCAACAAGAATTCATTTATGAAATGGATCTAATAATATAGCGAACAGGGGCTGCTAACAGGGAGTTTCGCAAGGGAGTTTGGAAGGGGAGCAGGAAGGGGGCGAGGGTCCCTTGCCGGTTCCATCTGTTTTCTCTTGATTCCCCTTAATACCTATAAAGCAACTACATTCATAACTTTTCGCTTAAACAACCCTTTCAGCTGACAGGGGGCTGCAGACGGGAGTTTGACAGAGGGAGGCTTACGATGGTTAGGAAGACCCGCAACACCTGTGCCAGCACTGCTACTGTCTCCTCCACCTGTGCCTGTAGCCAGACAGAGTGCCTAAGCATGGATGCCTCTACCCAGATCCTGGTGTGGTTTTGCAAAGACTGTAACTTGCAATTTCCACTTACTGATATCCAGGCTGGGGGGGACCATCCAATGTGAGAGGTGCCTGCTGGTGGAATCTCTCAGGCAGCAGGTGGGAGAGCTACAGGAGGAGGTGGCTAGGTTGAGGAGCATCCGTATCCATGAGCAATTCCTCGACAGTGTCCATGTGGAGACAGCTGAGGTAGCTGTCCCAGTACACAGGACTGCTGATACGCCACTGGTGGAGGAGGAGATGGCTCAGGGTGGACACTGGCAGCTGGTTACTTCTGGCAGCAGGCAGTGCTCCACCTTTGCTCCGAACCCTCCTGCCGTGGTTATAGGTAACCGTTATGCTCTTCTTGACACAGGAAAGAAGGAATCACTCCCTACAGTAAAGGAGGAGAAGCCTCGTACCCCTAAGGCTGGAAAGTCTGCTGCCACCACTGCGAATAGGAAACGTAGGGTAGTGGTGGTCGGAGACTCTCTGCTGAGGGGGACGGAGGCGCCCATCTGTCGCCCTGACATCTCATCTCGGGAGGTATGCTGCCTGCCGGGGGCCCGTATCCGAGACGTTACGGAGGCATTGTCGAGGATTATCCGGCCCTCTGACTACTACCCCATGCTACTCATCCATGTGGGCACAAATGATACTGCGCGGTGTGACACTGAGCGGATCAAGAGTGACTACAGGGCTCTGGGAGTACGGGTGAAGGAGTTTGGAGCGCAGGTGGTATTCTCTTCAATTCTTCCTGTCAAAGGTAGGGGCCCAGGCAGAGACAGATGCATCATGGAGGTGAATGCCTGGCTGCGAAGATGGTGTCGCCAGGAGGGCTTTGGCTTCCTAGACCACGGGATGCTATTCGAGGAAGGACTGCTAGGCAGAGATGGCGTTCACCTTTCGAGGAGAGGAAAGACCCTGTTCGGACACAGACTGGCTAACCTAGTGAGGAGGGCTTTAAACTAGGTTCGACGGGGACAGGTGAGCAAAGCCCACAGGTAAGTGGGGAACATGGAGACCGGGGAGATGGGTCGGAAACGAGAGGGAGTGTGGGCTATATTGGCAGAGAGAAAGGAAAGTCAGGACAAAACTGGGAGGAAAGATCAAACCAGTATCTTAGATGCCTATATACAAATGCGAGAAGTATGGGGAATAAGCAGGAAGAACTGGAAGTGCTAATAAATAAATACAACTATGACATTGTTGGCATCACTGAAACTTGGTGGGATAATACACATGATTGGAATGTTGGTGTGGATGGGTACAGCTTGCTCAGGAAGGATAGACAGGGGAAAAAGGGAGGAGGTGTTGCCTTATATATTAAAAATGTACACACTTGGACTGAGGTAGAGATGGACATAGGAGACGGAAGTGTTGAGAGTCTCTGGGTTAGGCTTAAAGGGGCAAAAAACAAGGGAGATGTCATGCTAGGAGTCTACTACAGGCCACCTAACCAGGTGGAAGAGGTGGATGAGGCTTTTTTCAAGCAACTAACAAAATCATCCAAAGCCCAAGATTTGGTGGTGATGGGGGACTTCAACTATCCGGATATATGTTGGGAAAATAACACAGCGGGGCACAGACTATCCAACAAATTCTTGGACTGCATTGGAGACAACTTTTTATTTCAGAAGGTTGAAAAAGCTACTAGGGGGGAAGCTGTTCTAGACTTGATTTTAACAAATAGGGAGGAACTCGTTGAGAATGTGAAAGTAGAAGGCAGCCTGGGTGAAAGTGATCATGAAATCATAGAGTTTGCAATTCTAAGGAATGGTAGAAGGGAGAACAGCAAAATAGAGACAATGGATTTCAGGAAGGCAGATTTTGGGAAGCTCAGAGAGCTGATGGGTAAGGTCCCATGGGAATCAAGACTGAGGGGAAAAACAACTGAGGAGAGTTGGCAGTTTTTCAAAGGGACACTATTAAGGGCCCAAAAGCAAGCTATTCCGCTGGTTAGGAAAGATAGAAAATGTGGCAAAAGACCACCTTGGCTTAACCACGAGATCTTGCACGATCTAAAAAATAAAAAGGAGTCATATAAAAAATGGAAACTAGGACAGATTACAAAGGATGAATATAGGCAAACAACACAGGAATGCAGGGGCAAGATTAGAAAGGCAAAGGCACAAAATGAGCTCAAACTAGCTACGGGAATAAAGGGAAACAAGAAGACTTTTTATCAATACATTAGAAGCAAGAGGAAGACCAAAGACAGGGTAGGCCCACTACTTAGTGAAGAGGGAGAAACAGTAACAGGAAACTTGGAAATGGCAGAGATGCTTAATGACTTCTTTGTTTCGGTCTTCACCGAGAAGTCTGAAGGAATGCCTAACATAGTGAATGCTAATGGGAAGGGGGTAGGTTTAGCGGATAAAATAAAAAAAGAACAAGTTAAAAATCACTTAGAAAAGTTAGATGCCTGCAAGTCACCCGGGCCTGATGAAATGCATCCTAGAATACTCAAGGAGCTAATAGAGGAGGTATCTGAGCCTCTAGCTATTATCTTTGGAAAGTCATGGGAGACGGGAGAGATTCCAGAAGACTGGAAAAGGGCAAATATAGTGCCCATCTATAAAAAGGGAAATAAAAACAACCCAGGTAACTACAGACCAGTTAGTTTAACTTCTGTGCCAGGGAAGATAATGGAGCAAGTAATTAAGGAAATCATCTGCAAACACTTGGAAGGTGGTAAGGTGATAGGGAACAGCCAGCATGGATTTGTGAAGAACAAATCATGTCAAACCAATCTGATAGCTTTCTTTGATAGGATAACGAGCCTTGTGGATAAGGGTGAAGCGGTGGATGTGGTATACCTAGACTTTAGTAAGGCATTTGATACGGTCTCGCATGATATTCTTATCGATAAACTAGGCAAATACAAATTAGATGGGGCTACTATAAGGTGGGTGCATAACTGGCTGGATAACCGTACTCAGAGAGTTGTTATTAATGGTTCCCAATCCTGCTAGAAAGGCGTAACGAGTGGGGTTCCGCAGGGGTCTGTTTTGGGACCGGTTCTGTTCAATATCTTCATCAACGACTTAGATATTGGCATAGAAAGTACGCTTATTAAGTTTGCGGATGATACCAAACTGGGAGGGATTGCAACTACTTTGGAGGACAGGGTCATAATTCAAAATGATCTGGACAAATTGGAGAAATGGGCTGAGGTAAACAGGATGAAGTTTAACAAAGACAAATGCAAAGTGCTCCACTTAGGAAGGAAAAATCAATTTCACACATACAGAATGGGAAAAGACTGTCTAGGAAGGAGTACGGCAGAAAGGGATCTAGGGGTTATAGTGGACCACAAGCTAAATATGAGTCAACAGTGTGATGCTGTTGCAAAAAAAGCAAACATGATTCTGGGATGCATTAACAGGTGTGTTGTGAGCAAGACACGAGAAGTCATTCTTCCGCTCTACTCTGCTCTGGTTAGGCCTCAGCTGGAGTATTGTGTCCAGTTCTGGGCGCCGCATTTTAAAAAAGATGTGGAGAAATTGGAAAGGGTCCAAAGAAGAGCAACAAGAATGATTAAAGGTCTTGAGAACATGACCTATGAAGGAAGGCTGAAAGAACTGGGTTTGTTTAGTTTGGAAAAGAGAAGACAGAGGGGACATGATAGCAGTTTTCAGGTATCTAAAAGGGTGTCATAAGGAGGAGGGAGAGAACTTGTTCACCTTAGCCTCTAAGGATAGAACCAGAAACAATGGGTTTAAACTGCAGCAAGGGAGGTCTAGGTTGGACATTAGGAAAAAGTTCCTAACTGTCAGGGTGGTTAAACACTGGAACAAATTGCCTAGGGAGGTTGTGGAATCTCCATCTCTGGAGATATTTAAGAGTAGGTTAGATAAATGTCTATCAGGGATGGTCTAGACAGTACTTGGTCCTGCCATGCGGGCAGGGGACTGGACTCGATGACCTCTCGAAGTCCCTTCCAGTCCTATAATCTATGAATCTATGAACTCACGTGTCACTTATATTCAGAACTCTTAAAAAAAAAATTACACACTTTTGTAAATTGTGTTTTTCATTCCTTCATGTTTGTTTTCATTACTTTTATGCTCCACCCATCTTTCTCAGATGAGACATAAATCAGATTATTTATGACATCTTGCAACAATATCTACAATCTGATGTGAATCTGTTGTGAAACCTGGGCCATGATACTGCTAAGGCTTACATATGAGTTTAACTTTATGCACTGAAAGCAGTTCCATTGTCTTCAGTGGAGCCAGTTGAAGTGTGTGAAGTAAAGCACAAACGTAAGTCTTTGCAGAAGCCGGACCTGGGTTTGTAGAACGTAATAACTTTAAGAAACAGTACATTTTCAAGAAATCTATTGCTACAGTGAAAGTACTTTTTATACTGACCTTTCTACATGTGCAATTTTTTTAAATCTAGCCTTGCAAATCCAATCTTTGAGGAAAATAAGTAGGTAGAGTTATCAGTAGAAAAATATTTTCCTCATGCCCATACGTTGTATGAGGTAGATGATAAAGCTCTGGTATCTCTGCAGAAAAAGGAACTACCCACTGAAGGGCAATGAAATCTCATTTAAAACTAACCTCGCCATTTCTATATTAAGATATATGGAGTTCTTTCTGAAAGCTGTAATAATCCCCTTCATCTACTGAATTTAACTGTATTCAGAAGAAATCTATTACAACAGAGGTAAATATGCCCAGCAGAAACAGGAAACTTGTTTTTCTATTAGCCACTTTTATAACAGATCATGCAGTAAGTTCAGTAATTGAGACTGGTCTCACTTGACTGGAGAAAACATACAATGGAACCAGTTGTTTATGGCAGAAATTGAACAGAACAAACAAAATCCAGGCCTGAACAATCCGATATCAGCAGACAATTCAGTTCTGATAGAAAGACATTACTTTATTCAGAATACTTGATAGTACTTTAGCCTCCCCACAGAGTCCTGCAGAGATATCAGGGTGGAAAAAAACAGATTTTTAAAAGTATAGTAAATAAGAAAAATAATATTCAAGCAGCTCATATTTGCTGCCAATATTTTAAGAAAGTTACTCCACTAAACTTATGGAATTCACTAGTTAATCATCTGGAACCAGAGTTTCTGAAGTGCTAAAGCAGCTTTGAACAGCAGTAGCTTCTTCTGCAAGTGCAGAGAGAATATTTTCTTCATTTTAGTTTATTCAACTAGTTCAGTTCAATTACTAGTTCACTCAAAGTTGAGAAACCTATTGAGAGGTGAAAAAGCAGGAAAACCTATTTTCTACTTCTAAGCTATGAGGAAAAACTAAGTGTGAAAGAATGAGATCTACTAGTTCTAAAATCTTGAAGGACAAGATGATCAGAAAATTAAATTCACCAACTACAGATATTTCTTTTGTTTAGTAAATTAGTTTTAAATGAAAAACAAGTTTTGATAAAAAAATTAAGTAACCAGCACATTTAAGGTAGTTTTAATTATTAAATCAACTTTAAAATGATGTTTTTGTGCATTTAATCGAATTCCAATTTCCAAACGCAGTTGGACACAAATCACAAGTAAAAAAGAAGTCAATCTAGTAAATAAGAAATGCATCTTTTGCCATTTTCTAAAATTAAAAATGTAAAAATTAAGAATCTGAATAAATGCATATTAAGCTATATATGTGCTTAAATTTGTATGAATATAGTATCTTATCCTCCTGATTAGCAAAAAGTAATGCCAAATGGTACAAACCAATTTACTTTAGGAAAATAACTAAGAAGTACAAATGCAAAGTTAAGATTACAATAGATCATTTAAATCAAGACTTCCTATTTGCTAATTTAAATTAGGATTTAAATCGATTATTTAAATCAATTCACCCTGACAGATATACATTTTGGGACCAAACCATAGCTAAAGGCTTGTCTACATGGCAAATGATTTGCTGGTATAGCTATACCAGCAGGGTCCCCTAGTATAGGTGCAGCATTAGCAGACAGGAGGAGTTTGATGGCATAGTAACACCATCTCCATGAACCACATTACCTATGTTGATAGAAGCACTGCTCTCTCAGCACAGTTGCATTTAGACTGGGTTTTTTTTCTGGCACAGCTAAGTCCGCTGGGGAAGGGAGGGGGGAAGTGGGTATGATTTCTCCCCACCCACCTTTCCACCCACTCCTAGCTTACATAAGTATGATGGCAAAACTTTATAGTGTAGACTAAGCCTTAGATTTAACATCCTGGCTTCCTATGACAGAAACTGCAGGTTGGAATTTCAGCTGGGAAGTCTCAATAGCTTCCAAAATGAAAGAGTTTCCAGGCTTAAAACATAATTTTGTTTGAGTTTTGAGGAGTTAGAGGAGGAATTGGTTTCACATGTCAAAGTGGCTCTCAAATCCTTGAGACTATCTTAGGTGGGCTTGGAATTATGTGCTGGTTACAATGGATACATGATGTTTTTGCACAATCTATTGCTCCAGGATGCCATATTTCTCTTCTGCCATATACTTATTAACACTTTTCTCCAGTCATGCACAATCTTCATCATGTAGCCACAACGACAGCTGCAGTGTGAGCGGACAATGATTTGTATTTTATGTCTTATGTCAAAGAGTTCCTTTATGTGGATTGAGGTTAAAATCGGAACATCATGACTACAAAGGATCTAGCTCACAAGAACGAGGTAACCTGAACAGTAAAGTTTAGTGCCATCTTCATTGTAAAAAAGAAAATGAGTTACTAAATAACTGTGCAATCCTATTAGCACCTCTCTTGTCCTTCTCTTACGCTGGCCTACCTTCTTGTCCATTTGTGATCTTTATTTGCCTCATCATTTAGGAGTATGCACTTTGGGGCAGAAACCAAGTTTTTACTTGATGGCCTTTTAGTTCATTCCATCCATAGCTTACTCAGTTGGTTAGGTTTTTGTTTGTACATTTTTGGCAATTTCTCATTATGAAATGACATACTGTGCTTACCCAATATGGACTGTTTTGAATTCCCTGTCAGCAAAAGGAACTTAGAAGTTGATGAAACATTTGTTGCTGCACATGAATATTCAGTTTTATTTTCCATTAAAAAGTTTTAAAACACCCTTTTATCCTAGGATTTAGGAATAAAGTATCTGTTCTTAACTGGTGATATTTATAAACGTCTCGAATCGCTGTCCAATGTCAGTTCACTTGTGTATGTCCAATAGCCCTGTTTGGCCTTAGAATTAATGTGCAGAATATAATGTTAAGTGGCATTTTGCAGATAGTTTCTTTTGTGCATTCAGGTGGGTTCTTGTGTATTGCTGTATATTTCAAAGAGACCTTTGTCCTTTTCAGCAGAATGGAGCGATACATTTTTCTTTAGAACACTCTCTTTGGAGGTTTCACAGGTTCCAGGAACACGAGCCACATTTGATGTAACAACTGTTTTCTTTTGATTTGCTAGCGTAACCAAAGCTAGTACTCCTTTTGTGTTCTCTTTCAGCATTTTACATTCAGCTCTTTCAACAATTGTGGGTGGATTGCGCTAGTTTTGCTGTTGATGTCATGGCAAACACAGGTGCACTAATGCCAAACTGAAAAAAGGTCTGGTTTCCTTTTGTCTTTAGAAGATTGTTTGGCGGCTGCTGTTGCAGGTATATGCAACCAAGGAAAGAATTTAAAATTTTCACTTTACAGATGTGCTTAGTTGTTAAAAGGCAATGTAATGATTCTCTCTTTTTAAGATGGCTATTGAACTGTTTCTGTTATGTTTATAAGGACAGCACACTGAAGACTATAAATACTGTGTTACTGCAATAAGTCATGGACCAAAGCAAAACTGAAGAATTCGTTGCATACTACAGCAGTTACACGATACTGTGATTCAGGTATAAGTGCTAGTGAAGTGCTCATGACCCAGATACTAAGTGACAAGAAGAACAGCCTGAGGATATCCTGACCTAGTAAAATGGCAAGAAACAAGAGCCAGCTTTTTTGTTCTTCAGTGTTCTCTGAAGCAGCAATGCAAGAACTCAGCAATAGTATGTTTCAGAGCAGAGACTGATGTATCTAGGGAGATATAAATATCCAGGGAGAAAGACAGTGGTTGAGATGACCACAGCACGAATCTCCCTCCCTGCAGCATCCTGAGGCCCTGTGCTTCTCTGTAGAAGGCACCCTGCTGATTGGGCAGCCTATAGATTACACATCACTTTCACAGGGGGTTCAGCACACTCCCTCAGGACTCTATGAACTCAGTGGCATGCAAAGCTCGCTTGGTTGCAGGATCAAGCCCTTAATTATTTTATTCTTTCTACGTATTAATAGCAACAGAGGCCTCAATCTGATTATAGGGAGAAATCCTGGGGCGGGTGAGGGGTGGAAGATAGTATATAATCATGTAACTGAAGACGGTAGACTGTATCATAATAAATACACACAAAGGGGCTGAACTGAGGTTGCACAGGCAGCCTTAATTCTGGCACTTCCTAACTTTTGAGTGCTTGAGTTTGCAACCTGAATGTTCTTTTAATGCAGGGGGGGAGGGGAAAGGAGGGGTGTTTGTGTGTGTAATACACATATAAATTGGGACTTCAGGCCACTAACAACTAATTCTTCTAGAGGGAAAGGTGGCCAGCCCGATCAGATATGGACAGATTAAACTAAGACTTGTCTGATTCTTGTTTTACAGTTTACATGCTTGGGCCTGATCCCATACAATGCGCTGCCTGCATGGAGAAGCTTGGAGGATTTTGGCCTAACGGTTTCCTTGATGCTCCCCTAATGAACCTTTAAGAGCCATTATCCTTATGGATTATAAAGCCAGAAAAAGCCATTATGACGACCTAGTCTGACCTCCTGTACAATACATAATAGGCCATAGAATTTCACTCAGTAATACATGCATCAAGCCCATATCTTGGGGGTCAGCTACAGCATATTTTCTTAAAGACACTCACATTGATTTAAAGATGCCAAGTTGTGGAGACTGCAAAGGAGCACACACTGTACCACTAGAGCTACATTCAACATCTTGAGCAGACTGGTATCTAGTTCATATTTCGTTAGAGGTGGTACTGTAATACATTTACATATATTAAGGCACTCTTTGTAGATAAGGTACTGTTCTCCAAGAACTGAATTTTATTGGCCATCCTAGGGACAGAAAAAGGTCTGAAGCTTTGATCCACTATGCTTTCTACCTGAGATTTAAGTACTGATCCCCAGAAGGTAACATTATCAAACACTAATATCCTGTTAGCTTTGAATATCCAGTAATACTTAGGTGGTATAACTTAATTTAGTAGTGGTATTACGTATAGTATATATATCTTGTTTTGCTTAACTACAGTATTATATTCCTTTTTTACATCTGTTTGTAATTTTTTACAGAAGGGTGAATAAAATAGTTTAAACAGACATGAAAGGTTTTTTACATGCAGAAAGTTAAAAATGGTTTGGTCATGATTTTGTCATTAAGTCTATAAAACAGAAAGGTAATGGACTTTGCAGATACTTAATAAACTATGCATATACATTATTCATGTACTGTCAAGCATAATTGGCAGTATAAACAGAAATACAATTCAATTTCAGAAATCCATCAGCATAAAATACTTAATCAGTTCCTAAATGGGCATCAAACTTGATGCTTAAGTCATACTCACATTCGCAGTTTAATAGGGCTGCAGGCTATGTCAGTGTTAGCAACTACAGCAGCAAAGTGCAATTGTTTGTGAAGCCGAAAACTTGTTTAAGTGTACAAAGTAAGTCTGTAATATTTTTGCTTCTGTCCTAACTTTTCTGATGTGAAAAAGCTAGAAAGGTGGGGCTACAGAACACATACTGAACTACCATACCTCTTCTATCCCTACAGCATCCTTAAAAGACTAGACATAACATTTAAGTTGAAGAATTGTATCTTCATACTTTTCCTCAAAGGAAAGTTACAGATGTGCCATAGTTTTCCTTCAACTGAAATAGAAGTCTCATGTTCCAGGACAGGGCAGATACAAAGGACTACAAAGACTATGGCAAAACACAGGCTGACTTCAACAGGAGCAAGATTTGGACCACCACAAACTGAATGGAGCTTGCACAAAGTTTTTCATGCCCAAGAACTTGGGAAGAATAATTAATTTAATAGCCTGATTTGCATTCATTGACAAAAATCAGAGGCCTTTTATAACAACTCCATAGTTAAGGATCAGTTCCATTTCACATTTAAAGCAGAAATTTAACTTCTTGGTTGTATTAAAAATTCAGTACACATCCTGCCTAAAACTTGCAGCACTTACCCTTTGAACACAGAATGAATTTTCTGAGGATTTACAAATAAATCTGTTAATTAGCTTGAATTAAATCATTAAAAACTGGGCACTTTTAGAAATTTAGCATCAGTACATACAGGCGAGTCTCATCTTAAGCGGGGGTTCCGTTCAGTGGTTAGCACGTAAAGCGAAAACTGCGTATAGTCAAAATTACATTGAGTTGAATGGCAGGCAGAATCGCCCACACTACAGATACAGTATTAAAATTGTTATTTTTCTCTTTTTTGTTTTGTTTTTGCCGACCACATAAAGCTGAAATCGCGCATGTTAAATGTGCATAAGATGCGACAGAGCTGTACAATAATTCTACTGATTGTAATGACTCAGTGGTACAAGGGAGACTGGACACACATCAAGAGTTCTTCTTTGTAGATTAACTGCTCCCACAGTTATTGTTCTTTAAAAGATTCTGTGGCTGCATGCTAGCTTAGGCAACATGGCTTGAAAGGCTCCCCAAGGCATGGCTACCTTAGCTCTACTGTGTACTGAAGCAAAACTACTGGGGGTGCCCTTACCGTGACATGAGACATTGAGAAGGAAGCAGAGAACATTGAATGCCTGAGTCCCACACCCGCTCACGTGTAAAAAATATTATAGGGAGAAATGCCCATTAAGGCACGTGAACAACCTTAACTCTGCATGGCATCAATACAGGTAGAATTAAGGTTGTTCAGATGCATTTCTTATCTTAACATATTGGGATTTCTTTTACAGGTAACCTTAATTCTGAATTTCCTGGGTTTACAATGCTTGGGTTTGGAGATAATTACAACATCCCTATAATATTTTTTACACTTAAATTACTGATATGTTCTCTCAACTTTAACTCAATCAATGTAGTTTTTTGTCTGGGATATCTACTAAAGTTTCTATTAACTTTATCTACCCTTTAACAATAGTATTACAGTTAGAGTTTACCATTTAATAACAGCAAAAAGGTAGACTGATTCCTCCTTCTTAAACTTATAATGTGTAAGTAGGTTTGCTTAGTGTTTGCAAGAATCCATGCTTTCACTATATGTGATATATATCAGTACAGTAAGTCCAAAGGCAACTGTGTGCCTCAACAAAAGATAAAAAAAACACCCTAAATTGTAATACCTCCTCAGCTTTTACAAAACCCAATTAAAAAGGAAATAGTCTTGTGCTTTCCCTTAAAGGATATAACAGATTAACTTGTGTATAGGGCAAAGGAGATAACTCCAGAATCGTGAGCTCCTAACAGAAGAGATTCTGCCTCTTTTCTTCTCAATTACATCTGTGGAACAGCCAGTAGTTCCAGTCCCTGTATCTCGGTAAGAGGAATAGAAGGACATAGGTATTACCTGAAGTAAGTTGCTTCAGTAATCACAAAATCCCAGTTTGTAAGTGTTCAAACTCATTTGTATCAGAAAAGTTTTTGCGTTCTTGCTCAAAGAAGTTTTTTTTTTTTTTAAATCTTCTTAGATCTAAGCAAGGATCTCTTTTTAAGTGACAAAGCAAGCTTTTCTAGCTGACTCGAAAATTACTTTGTCAAAGTTATTTACCTGCATGGTTCAGTGTAAAGTATAAAAGGCAAGCCCCTTTCTAATTAAACCAGGGATTCACCATCATTCAGTTCTGAGACTTTGCTCTTTCATTGCTGAAAACAAGGTCTGAAAAATTCATGTGATTAGTCGGATTCTGGTCCCATTGTGGATACACGGATTCATATATATCACACACACACACACTCTATAGCCGCAAGGTGCACTACAAGGTGGTTTAGTAGTTGCCAAGCAACAGATAGGGGCTCTAGTACACTATCCCTTTCCTTTTTTCTTAAGAAAAAATGTTGCTATTATGTTCCTGCCTACTCGGAGCTCAGATGAAGAGGGGTTCCCAGCCACCAAGTGCTTTAGTCTCATTCAATAAGATTATTACAGGCAGCTTGTACTGGAATCCAAAGCAACCTATGAAAAGTGGTGACCCAGGGCAGCTACCCCTGCCATAAATCCAAACTACTCTAAATGTGTAAATGTAGACAAAGAATCCCGGAAAGAAGGCAGGAGATGGGCTCTAAATAAGGGGAAAAAAGTGTAGAGAGGTTAGTTGAAAAAGAGAGAGAGAAAGGGAGAGAAAATCCATGCAAGAGGTATTCCATCGAATGAGGTTAACAAATGGAGATTTCAAAAAAGGGGACTTATTCTACCCTGTCCTTAGGATGTTTATTCAGATGGGGGTAAAGGAGGTATCTGAAGCAACGAGTTGGATTTATGACTACAATTAACCTCAGAATGAGCGTGGGGACTCAAGCACTAGGTAATATCTAAGGAATTAGTTTTGATTAGGTATCTGTAGTTACCACACTATGGTGTTTTTGGAAAATTCTTCCTAAGGTAGAACCAGCAGACCTAGGAGTTCTCATCTACTGCGTGGCTACAGACATGCTTCAGGGCTATGTGGCAGACTCAATGTATTTGGCAGCCTCTCTTTATTTGGCATGAAGGGCTTAATTCTCAGGCACAGCACTCTACTGGACTTGGTTATTGCTAATTAAACTGAAGTTAGTTCCCTATTTTATCAGATTCACTCATTGATTTAATATTCCCCCCTCCCAATTGCTGAATGTGTTTGTGCAGGTGATTTTTATATTTGTAATAACTGTATACCATACCAACTAAAGAATGCTTTAATGTCAAAGGAATCAGCTATTTATTGCCAAAACCAAGGGTTTAAAATACTAAGTTTGTAGCATTTATGGTTGTAATGGTTAGTCTGAAACAGTTTTGAAGTGTGAATTGGCCCTATTCTTCTAAATCAAGTGTTGACCCTGAAGTCTAATGATTTCAAATGATTGCAAGTGCAACATGTACTTACTTGGCTGTTCCAAAATGTGTACTTGCAGACATCTGAAACTTGGTGGAAGTTAAGGTTACTTCTCTATGACTTAGCATATTTTCAAACACAAGTGTGCAGTTACATGTAATTTGCACATGATTAACAGGCTGTACGCAAAACTTGAATACTTCCACATGTAAATTGCCAAAAAAAGGAGAAATATCAAAGCAGTCCTAAAAGTACCTTGCATCATATTTTCCCAGAATAAGACCCAGTAACATTACTAACTATAAGGCAGACATTTTGCCTTTGATCTTTGTGCAAGCTTCCAACGCACATCAGTAGGTGTCATCCATGGTGCACTAACAGTGTAAGTATAAAAGGAAAGCCCCTTTCTAATTAAACCAGGGACTATATTAAAAATTTAATTCAGTATTCCACTGACTGAATTTGTCATCAACTGAAACAGGTAATGTAACAAATACCTATCCACTTAGATTGCCACCACAATTGAAATTTGTTATCTTGTTCACTTATAGGTTTCCATGCATTTGTTTTACTAGATGTGCTAGTATGGTTTGGCTGAACAGTTTTCAGCTTCCTGTTAACAGTTTTGCTGACTAGAGAAGCAGTGCTGTCTCAAGGACTTTTTAACATCTTTTTGGTCTACTTTCAATAGCAGGGCTGCTTTTAAAGGAAAAAGGAGGCAAGAAGTCCAAATGCAAGTGGGAATACTGTATAATCTAACTGAATGTGACAGCTCAGTAAAGAAAGGAAGAGACAAGGGAAAAGATCCAATCCTGAGAAGCAGCATGTTGCACTTACAGTCCACTTTTTTCAAAGAGAATAGTAAATTGTTCCCTACTGTAGCCCGTTGTTTGCAAGTTTAACAGTGCTGGGTTTTAATAAGACTTATCTGATGTAAATAAAATGTGATTCAAAAGTTAATATTGCAAAAGGACAAACAAGCTTGGTTATTTTATTTTTTTTAAATGCACCTTCATATGGCAGGTGATTTTTCTTTAAGCAACTTAAAGCCACTGTTCAGAAAATGAATCTGTAGGATCAACTTAGAGTGAAATCTGACCTTAAAGTCTATGAAAGCTGTAGGCTGGCAGAAAATAGAATACAATATTCTGAGTCTCAATGACCTCATAAAACAAGGATTCAAGAAGAACCAGTCTTGCTCCATTTTTACGGCCACCAGACATTTATTGAAGATACCCTGTTGTTATTAAAACAAGACAAGACAATGGCACCCTAGGCGAAAGCAGCTTCCTCTATGAAACCAGAGCTGAAACCTTGTTAGTTTATATAGGCTGTGTGAAGTGGCCTCAATATTTACTATTTTGATCTAATAAAAGTTCTCTGGAATTGTGTGCACAGCAATAAGGGCTATACTATCAAAATAACTATCCAAAGAATGTTGATGACTGTCTAATAAATGTTTTTTCCCCAAAATATAATGATTTGCTTTTTTTTTTTTGTTTACAAAAAGCTGAATGTTCTTGATTGAACTCTTTGCTGGATAATCTGAATCTGTCACAGGCCCAGGTTAATCCATCAAGCACGTCAGATCTGACCTGCACGTTGGAGTCCAACACTCCATGGCTTGAAGAGTACCAATTATCATAAGCGTTCTTTTGGATGATAGTACGGTGTAAACTGTCTTTAGAATTATTTAGATACAATCATTTTCAGCCATCTATCACTTTTTGAAGGCATCTTTTCAGAAGAGCTTGCAAAATATAATTCTCTCTTCAACTGCCAGGCTCATACATGACCTTTCAAGGCAAGTGACCATCTAGACTATTTTCTTCTAGCAGAATCTCTCTTAGCAAGTACTGGACTAAGGAGAAGAAGAAAATAGAGCCTTACGGGGTGACAGGACTGTTTCTTAAAATTATGAATTTTAAAATAGTTTTCAATATCAAAAAACTATACTATTTAACCCATTCTAACATAGCATGTTGTGCATTTGGTGCATACCTCCGGTATCTTGATAGCCTATGAGCCTTCAACTGCCTAAGGAATATCCTGCTAATGCACTCTGTGGTATAGTTAATCACTATGTGAAAACAGAGTCTTGTAAGTTTTTTAAAAATTGAAAACCAACTAATATACTACAACAGAGTTTGTAGTAAAATGCTAAAAGAAAATAGACAGACAATCAGTCTGTAGCCCAAATACCACTAACTCTCCTCTAAGGAAAAACATTAAAGCTATTTAATCCCTCCCAATTTAAGAACTATAGAGTAGGAGATCTGCACCAAGCTCAAGAGTGGAATATCAGGTGAAATTTTCAGAAGTGCCTGGAGTGGCTTACGAACACCCACCCTTAGAAAGTCAAGAGGACATGTGCTCCTAAATCAAATGGGTACTTTTGAAAATCTCACCCACAGACCTCATTTAGTAACTAAGCTCTAGAGGCTTACTACTGTAGAGGGGGTCAAAAAAAGCAGCAACAAGGCCAGACACTACAACTTACAGGAAATCTGTCTTTAGTCTTATAGACGTATGGCTGTGTGAGCTCTCCTAGTGAGAATAGCCTTGCTCTGCAGTATAGGAGATTTTAATTGTCAGAAAGGCTTGTTACAATTTGCTGGCCTGTAATTCTCATTCTTTGCTATGATAACTAAGCAAAAGTGTTATAATTCGGAAAGGAAGAAGCACCTACTTGACTCAAATAAGGGCTGAATCCTTCTTGGGAGCTACCTCTTGTGAGGTACTGAGTAGAGATGGGCAAAATTGTTTGAAAAAACAATTTATATTCACCTAAAATGCAGTTCAGTCAACCTGAAACTCTTTGCAAATTTGACACTAATTCACCCAATAGTTTCGGCCAGAATTTTTTTTTGGAGGGTGGGGAGGCTAGATTCACAAAATGGCAGGAAGAGGTGGTGATGGCACTACCTACCCATTTTATAATTTTTAGCCCAACCATTAGAGCACTCACCTGGGCTGTGGGAGATCTGGGTTCAATCCCTGCTCAAGGAGCAGGATTTGAACCTTAACCACAAGGCTGAAGAGTCATTTCTTCTAGGTCTCTCTGGCCTAATGACTACTCAGCTATTTCATATAAAGTTGAACTGCTTTAGGGGAGAGAGAGAGAGAGAGAGTCTCAGAATACCCCATAGTATGGTAGTTAGGAGACCAGAGTTCAAACCCCTGCTTCGAAATGGGGATTTAAACCCAGGTCTCCCACATATGAGGTCCGTACCTTAACTTGGCTAACTGTTATAAGACCGGTATTACCACCTCCCCCCCATTTCATGAATCTAGCCCTTTAAAAATCACCAAGACAGGCTTTTTTAATTTGGTTTCACCCAAACAGATTTTTTTAAACCTAATTTCTCAAAATTAACAGCAAACCAAAAAAAAAAATGTTATTTGCCCAGCCCCAGTACTGAGAAATTTAGTACATCTTCCCTTCTCGCATATTTCATTGTTACTCATAACATTTTAATGAAAGAAAATTTAAAAGGTTTACAGATTCCTGGGGGAAAAGGTCAAAGTATTTTATAGCTTCTTTCAGTGTTGAAAGGACTATCCTTAATGGTCTCTCACCAGTGTTAAAGTTGGATCTAAGTTTATCCAACGAATATCTTAAAAACAAAACAAAAACAAAAAAGCCTTTGTACAGTACATGCATTCTCTCCCTGCTCCCCCCTCTTTGGGGAGTAGGGAGATAGATAATTCAGTACAATAGATCCTACAAAAAACTCCACAGTTTTTCATGTAGAATTAACTAGAACATTAACCCAGGTAACATGATTCCATTTTAAAAAGCTGTTCCATTGTTAAATACCAATAGATCTGTAAATTATTTTGCAACCCAATATCATGCTAAACCAGACCTCAGTCAGATTAACACCATTTATTACTCTTTCACTTACAATTCTTTATGGTTCAAGGCCCTTGTTAATAGCAATGTAGAAGAAAATGCAGTGCTAAGTACATTACAAGTCTAATCTTTAATGTCATTTAGTTTAAATAAAAAATGGGAGCAAGAGCTCACAAGGTGTTCAGATTCTGTGGTGAAGGGGCCATCTATGTATTTACCAATTTTAAATATATGTCTCGTTCATGAAGATGTGACCTAAATGGAAGATCTTTTGCAAAAATATATTTTAGTTCAAAAGAGACAATTCATAGTTCTCATGTAGTGGTATCATTAAATAGGAGCATAAAGACATGGTATGATATTCATCCACCAGTTACATACAAGGTCAGACAAATTAAGACTTAAAATTAATGGCCTGCAACAATATTACACTTAGACTCAGACTTTAAGACCAGAAGGGACCATTGTGATCATCTAGTCTGACCTCCTGCACATCACAGGCCAAAGAACCTCACCCATCCACTCCTGTAATAGACCCATATTCTCTGGCTAAGTTACTGAAGTCCTCAAATCATGATTTAAAGACTTCAAGTTCTAGAGAATCCACCATTTACTCTAGTTTAAATCAGTAAGTGAACTGTGCCCCGTGCTGCAGAGGAAGGGCACCACGCAGAGAGAAAAAAAAGTTATAGTTTTAAAATGAAAAATTATTTGCACCACAGGCCTAAAATTACCACTTCTCCCACTCTTATTTCATTAAATCTCAAACCCATTAACCATAATGATATCAACCTCAGTTGTGTGTCTCAGGATGGACAAGAACTGCTGAATGCAGCCGGAGAAAAGACTGGTTTTTCCATCTGTTTAAATTAATGAATAATCACCCACAGTTACAGTCCCCAATACTGATGTCATGCCCACTACTTTTGGAGAGAAGTCTAATTTCTCTGCCTAAAACATCTTTCTGGACATCTGTTTAATCCCCCCTCACTAAAAAAATGAAGACCGATTTGCGTAATCCATCTCCTAAAATAGGAAATGAGGTCATATCCAAAGCAGGGTTCAAAGTTGCCTCAACTGTGAAATAATTTTGTGACCAAAGTCAGAAAAAAAGACAAATTGATGCATTCGCAAAGGAGGAAAAAGTGTGATGAGAAGCTATTTTTTCCCCTCACAGAAAATGAAACATTTCCCTTCTAAAGTGAGGTGTTTTTTGGTTTGTTTTATTAAAGCAAGCAAAAAAGTCTGTAATGCTGTTCCACAAACAGTGAAGTACCTATCACAAACTCAATGCCCATAATAGAACATATACCAGAAACATTAACTTCTTAATCACAATATTCAAACCTTCTGACTTATTAACTCAGATTTTCAAGAGGTGGATTACTCAACTTCCTCTGTCCTGACACATTGTAAGTATATACTGCGCAACTAACACCTGGCAATCTGTCCAATTGTTATTGCTGTCTCTATGGTCACTGATTTTAAAGGATATGTCTACACAGGAATAACACACCTGCAGCTGGCCTGGCTGAGCTGACTTGGGTTCGCACGGCTCAGTCTCTGGGGCTGAAAGAAATCAGTGTATAGACATTTGGCCTTGGGCTGAAGCCTAAGCTCTGGGACCCTCTCGGGATGGAGGGTCTCAGAGCTCAGGCTCCAGCAAAAGGCAGAACGGCTACACATATTTTGTAGCCCTGCAGCTTGAGCCCCGTGATCCTGAGTCACCTGACCCGGACCATGGGTGTTTTACCTCTATACAGACGTACCCAAAGACTCTCAGTACCTGGTGATCTACTCCAATTCAGAGGAACTGGCTTAATTTCCTTCAGGTAGCAGATATCTGCAAGTACCTATTTACAATACACTTAGGCAATGTCAGAAAGAAAGGCATTAAGAGAAGTCTATTTTGAGAGTCCCTAAAGTCAGTTAGTTTCTGACTTGCCCATGCCTTGTCTTTTATTTCACTATTATGGCTTACAGAATTTTGTATGCCTACTTGAAATGCACATGTTCAAACTATTACGAGAAGTCAGACTAGATGATCACAATTGTCCCGTCTGGGCTTGGAACCTATGAATCCCGAGTAGATCTCATGGGAGTTTGAGAACAATTCCTTAAATGCTACAGAAAATGGCAATATTCTGCGCATGTTAACTGAAGAAAAACATCCCATGAACACTAGCTGCCCAGTTTCACCTTTACTGTTCTTCAGAAAGCAACTCTGGAGAAAGACAAAAAGGTAGCATTCCAGTTCCTGCCATGTATGGTCAAGAGACCAGATTGCTCTTAACCTGATGCTAACTGCACTTCTGTTCATTCATGCTCAGTACAGCTCTCAGAACAGGTACCTTGAAAAGCTCACTAACCAATCCAGTGGCTCAGTTTAATAGTGATAAGCCGAAATGCACTAGACCTAAGCTACTTATTACAGAATCATATTCCTGGTGTGTTAATGTACTGTAGGCTAAACATCGATAGGCATTTCCATTACAAAGCAAAAACTAATCTGAATAAAGGGCCTCATCATTATCTCTATTGATTATTCCCCATTCCAGTCCTAATCTTGCTCCCATTAAATTCAAAGTGCAAGGTCAGATCCTAAACAAATGAAGAGCACAAAACTATTTTCCACTTCAAATCAACTTTCAAACTGGAGAAAATGTAGATCACAAAAAATAATGTCAAGATTATGAATAGTAACTTGATAAATGAAAGAACTTGAGAAACAAACGTACCTTTACCAAACAATTTTTGTGACCTGGGACAGAACCATTTACATAAATAATGTTGTGCTTTGTGTTGATCCTCCACACCTGCAGGATTAAAAAAATAATTGAAACCTAAGCATTTTATTATGGTTTCAGGATTTATTCCATTTACTATTTATAGCCAGTTAACAGTTGTTCATAAGACAAAAGGTGGTAAATTTAAGCGGTTGTGGAGTAAAATATAGCTGCGTAATTGGGATGCTTATGCGATGTAGGAATATATTTTAGAATATATTGTGTATGCATGCAAAAGGCATACGTATGCCCACGTTCAATGGCAAAATGAAGTACAAACGTGTTAGCAGCAGCTGGGACTCTGGGGAGAAGAGGTGAGACTGAGCCTTTTATATTATTTGTCCTAAATTTGCCCCAACATTTTAATCAAACTCAACTTTGAGCTGGCACCTCTCAAATGCGTTTGAGGCTTGAACCATAAGGCAATAGGAGCCTGTCCGTCGACTTCAATGAGCTTTCAATCAGCTCTTGAAGCTTAGATCTTCTTCCAGAAATCACAATTTTACTTCAGTCTCTCTTCCCATTATAGTGAGAGCTATAGCAAAACCTTGTGGGAGAAATTAGCAGGACAAGCAAGCGTCATGGAAATGTTATTGCAAACACCTGCTAATTTTTTAAGTACTTGTGAAAGTGCTGAATTGAACATCCTGAAAACATAAGTTCTCTACTTATCCACCAACCACGTACAGCACAGATAGCAGCAGCACAAGCTTCCCGGCACCACCGCACTAAAACACTTCTTGTACTATCTAAAGAGGTCTCCTGTATGGGTAAGCGTGTCTTCATTCTCATTTAGTGCTGTGAACATGTGTGCACCAGGAACTGGACAGAGACAATGACCTCATTTGATACAGGGCAGCCATCAGATTGTAAGAACTTATTGCACTGCTGACCTGGCCTGGATCTGAACTAGAGCTGGCACAGGCTCTAAGAAGTCAGCTGGTAGCCTTCCAAAAAGTACTTTTCCTGCCCACCATGCAGAAAGACAGTGAGGTGTACACCATATGTGCTAAAGCCTCACCTATGACTCCCATCCCACCTCCAAAAACCCAAGCCCTTAGGATGTGTGTACATGTGGAAGCAGAGCAGATGCCTTCTTTTTAAGTTACAAGATGAGGATGGAGACTTGTTGTTTGGGCCTTTTTGGCTCTCTCTTTCATGGTGCAGTTATGCTGACCTAGTTTGGGTTCTGACTGAAATGTGATATTGCATTGTGGAGTGTTTCCCCTTTTCAACCCAAGCAGCTAGTCAAAGATTGGGGCCCCGGGGATGTTCCAGGCAGGAGTAGGAAATGGTGGTAGTGAGGTATTTCTTTGATGACATTTTATTTATAAAGAATGTACAAAATCCTGTGTCACTGAATGCACAAAGAATCAAATAGCAGGAAACTGCTTTTGTTCACAGCACCAACAGCACCTCTCCCCACATTTCTTCCAGGGTTAGATGCTGTGTTTTCAGCTGCTCTGCTTCTCTATTCAGGGTGTTCTCGATTTCTAGGTGTTCTGCCTCCCTTTACCCCTCCCTTCCCCACAAACAAAAATATACTCAGCAAAAACTTCTGGATGGGTTCACATTCTTTCGTGTCTTAGGCCATGTCTACCAGTAGACAGACTACAGAGGCACATCTGTACCAATGCAGCTGTGCTGCTTTAAGATCTCACGTGTAGCTGCTCTATGCCGAAGGGAGAGAGCTCTCCCGTTGACATAATTAAACCACTCCCAATGATCAGAGGTAGCTATTTTGGTGGGAAAAGCTCTCCCGCTGACATAGCACTGTCCACACCGGCACTTTTGTTGGTGTAACTTATGTTGCTCAGAGTGTTTTTTTTTACACCTCTGAACGACATAAGTCATACAGACAAGAGTGGTAGTGCAAACATAGCCTTAGATGGGGGGCTTCTGATTAACTGAGCCTGACAGTTATGGCAATTAAAGGATGCGTTCACACCAAATCTGAAAGAAGTTTGTGCTCCAAGCAGTCACCAGTACCTGTCAGCATGACATGGGTGTTACAGCAGCTGCCAAGCCTCATTATCTGACTGAAATAGAGTGAACTCTCTCCACACGTGACTACTATATTTAGAACTCACCTTTAATCCAAAAGCAGTCCTGTAGATATTACCCATTTTCCCAGGCATTTTTGTTCCACGGAAAACTTTGCCAGCAGCCTGTATCAAAATAGGGCCAAAAATTACATACTTACAAAAGGTACCATTGCAAATTGAAAGGGGTATATAAAGCTTCTTGGCAAAGTTCAGAGGGGTAAGGAAGGGAGATAGCTACATTTGTTAACGTAGACTGTTTCACATATTGGACAAATTGACACCAAGAGGAATCTCAAAGATGGGGTTTGCAGTGTTGAAGATCTCCATTACTGAGTAGCATTTGTAAATGCTTCCGACTGGTGTGCAAAGTTTGTGTGTTAGCAGAAATAGTGTAGATTCACTGTATTACGGCGAGCTGAGACTTCCTATGCAACGTACAATACATTGTCAAGATACAGAGAAACAATACAGGATGCTCCAGCCTTGACAAAGAGGTTTACAGATCAGAGGGGACATTCTCACTCCTGCCCCTGCCCCTTTACATCAGGTAAAATGGTCAAAAGGGGGTAAGAGAGCTCTAAAAGCCCTCTAAAAAGACGATTCCCCTGCCACAAGCCCTCTGGAGGCAGATGTAAGGCTGCCTTCCAAGGCCCCTTTGATAAATCCTGGAGTAGGGGATGTGCCAGAGAAGGGCTGCTGCGTGCAGCACTGCCACCTATAGCACAGCTCGGGGAGGTTGCTGTAACTTAGACTGCTTTTCAGGACTCTCTAAATTACCTTGTGGCCCATCCCAAGACCCTACAGCAGCCCAGGATCAGGAGGGTGCAAAAATGACTTAAAGTCCCTTTAGCCCACTTCACCCTAGTCCGAGTTCTGTTCTACGTCTTCTAGATGTAGAGCAGAGAATCTTACCCTTAGTTTCTTTTTCTTTTAATAGGAAGGTATGTTTTCAAAATGATGCCACCACAAACCAAATACTAGCCGGACCCCCTTTGTTATTTGAAAGTTCAGTTGGGCATCTTGGCACACTGTGTATTGTGCACAGAAAAAGGTAGAAATAAAGGCAGTAATTTTCACGTTCCTTACGTAGCCTGTGCCAATAGTGATGTCGGAGTACAGTTCTTAGCAGGAAACAGAAGTCAGTTAGGTGACAAGAGATGAAGGTTGTCTCCATTTTCATACCATCATCTAGGATTCTCTGCTGCTTCCTTCCCCTTCCATGTGCATTTGTAGTGTTTCGCTTTTTCTTTAACTTGTGTCAAAGACATGAGCCCAGAGAATCAACTGCAGTAAGGCTAACGGGGAATGTTCCTGTACTCAACACTGAAATGAAACCCACAGTAAAAATGGTCCACGTGGATAGGCAAATATGATCCAACATCATGGACATTACTTCGCCCTAATCATCTTATCTTCTCCCTTTACTTCTTAGTTTCCTATTCTAGTTCTATTTGTTTCATGAAATTACAAATGGCACAAACCCAGATGAAATTCAAAATACCTACACAAGAGTTACTTTAGGTTTTTTAATGATTAGTACCAACTGCTAAACAAAGTATTATATGGCCAGAAAAATAAAATTTTCCAGCATTATATGAAAACAAATGCCAGAAGTAGAGCTTAGCAGCCCAATTTGCAGTTGGAATGGAGGAGATCAATACTAGTTGTTCTTATAGTCTTATGTGGCCTGTCTTGTGCAGCAGAGTGTCGTTTTGTTCCTGAAGTTCTCTCAAGTGTCATTAATCATTTCATCCATTCTTCTGAACATTTTTTTTAAAATCACTCCAGGAAATAATAATAATAAAAAAAAAGACGACGACATAATCTGGTCTCAGTACAATGGCTTTGTTGGTCCCAGCTCTGGTTCTCCGGTATTCGGATAATACAACTGTTTCATATAACACCTAGTTTGGTCCCAATAATGTGCCAACTTCACATGTCCAAAGTTTCTATACTACATAAAATTACTGTAAATTTACATTTAATTAGAAGCTTCTAACAGTAAAGTCCAGACCACCTATCTAGGGCCTGGTCTACACTATGAGTTTAATTCGAATTTAGCAGCGTTAAATCGAATTAACCCTGCACCCGGCCACACAGCGAAGCCATTTATTTCAAAATAAAGAGCTCTTAAAATCGATTTTTGTACTCCTCCCCAACAAGTGGAGTAGCGCCAAAAATCGATATTGTCATTTCGAATTAGGGTTAGTGTGGCTGCAATTTTGATGGTATTGGCCTCTGGGAGCTATCCCACAGTGCGCCATTGTGACCACTCTGGACAGCAATCTGAACTCGGATGCACTGGCCAGGTAGACAGGAAAAGCCCTGCGAACATTTGAATTTCATTTCTTGTTTGCTCAGCACAGGAGAGCACAGGTGACTACAGAGAGCTCACCAGCACAGATAACCATGCAGGCCGATAATCAAAAAAGAGCACCAGCATGGACTGTACGGGAGGTACTGGATCTGATCGCTATATAGGGAGAGGATTTAGTGCTAGCAGAACTTCGTTCGAAAAGACGAAATGCCAAAACTTTTGAAAAAAAAATCTCCAAGGGCATGATGGAGAGAGGCCACAATAGGGACTCAGAGCAGTGCCGCGTGAAAGTCAAGGAGCTCAGACAAACCTATTAGAAAATAAAGGAGGCAAACGGTCGCTCCGGGTCAGAGTTGCAGACATGCTGCCTCTACGCCAAGCTACATGCAATTCTAGGGGGGGCCGCCACCTCTACTTCTGACCGTGGATTCCGAGGCGGGAGTAATCTCATCAGCCACACCTGAGGATTCTGCGGACGGGGAAGAGGAGGAGAAAGAGGACGAGCTTGCAGAGAGCACACAGCACTCCGTTCTCCCCAACAGCCAGGATCTTTTTCTCAGCCCGACTGAAGTACCCTCCCAAGCTAGTACCCAAAGACCATGAGCCCATGGAAGGGACCTCAGGTGAGTTTACCTTTTAAAATATAAAACGTGGTTTAAAAGTAAGCGTTTTTTAATGATTAATTTGCCCTGAGGACTTGGGATGCACTCGCGGCCAGTACAGCTACTGGAAAAGTCTGTTAACATGTCTGGGGATGGAGCGGAAATCCTCCAGGGACATCTCCATCAAGCTCTCCTGGAGGTACTCCAAAAGCCTTTGCAGAAGGTTTCTGGGCAGTGCAACCTTATTCCGTCCTCCATGGTAGGACACTTGACCACGCCATGCTAGTAGCAAGTAATCTGGTATCATTGAATGACAAAGCCATGGCATTAAAGGGTAGGCTGGGTCCCCAAGGATAACTATAGGCATTTCAACATCCCCAATGGTTATTTTCTGGTCCGGGAAGTAAGTCCCTTGCGGCAGCCGTAAAAACAGAGTAGTGTTCCTGAAGAGGCGAGCGTCATGAACCCTTCCCGGCCAGCCCACGATGTTGGTGAAACGTCCCTGGTGATCCACAAGTGCTTGCAGCACCATTGAAAAGTACCCCTTGCGGTATATGTACTGGGTACCCTGGTGCTCCGGTGCCAAGATAGAGATATGGGTTCCATCTATTGCACCACCACAGTTAGGGAATCCCATTGCAGCAAAGCCATCCACTGTGACCTACACATTTCCCAGAGTCACTACCTTTCGTAGCCAAAGCAATCACTGAGCTGCTGCTATTTGCATCACAGCAGCCTCGACAGTAGATTTGCCCACTCCAAACTGATTCCCGACTGACTGGTAGCTGTCTGGCGTTGCAAGCTTCCACAGGGCTATCGCCACTCGCTTCTCAACTGTGAGGGCTGCTCTCATCTTGGTATTCTGGCGCTTTGGGGCAGGGGAAAGCAAGTCAAAGTTCCATGAAAGTGCCCTTACGCATGCGAAAGTTTCGCAGCCACTGGGAATCGTCCCACACCTGCAACACTATGCGGTCCCACCAGTCTGTGCTTGTTTCCCGGGCCCAGAATCGGCGTTCCATGGCTATAACCTGCCCCAGTAACAGCATGATCTCCAAAGCACCGGGGCCCGCAGTTTGATAGAATTCCATGTCTATGTCCTCATCACTCTCGCCGCCGCGCAGATGTAGCCTACTCCTCGCCGCCTGGTTTTGCAGGTTCTGGTTCAGCATAAACTGCACAATAACGCGTGAAGTGTTTACAATGTTCATGACTGCTGTCTTGAGCTGAGCGGGCTCCATTCTTGCAGTGGTATGGCGTCTGCACTGTTCACCCAGGAAAAAGGCGCAAAATGGTTGTCTGCCATTGCTTCCCTGGAGAGGGGGGAGGATGTACCCAGAACCACCCGCGACAATGTTTTTGGCCCCATCAGGCATTGGGATCTCAACCCAGAATTCCAATGGGCGGAGGAGACTGCGGGAGCTATGGGATAGCTACCCACAGTGCAACGCTCTGGAAATCGACGCTAGCCCCGGTACATGGATGCACACCACCGAATTAATGTGCTTAGTGTGGCCGCATACATTTGACTTTATACAATCTGTTTCCAAAATTTGAATTATATAAATTCGGATTAATCCCGTAGCGTAGACATACTTCCTTGAAGTCCATTCCCTAGGGTATGTAGAGAAATCAATAGCATGGTCTTTATTTTGGCATTGAATGCTACAGTTTGAAAGATTTGTTAAATAAGGATACAAGCTAGTTAAGGTCAAGAAGCTAGATGAAATTCCACTGTAAACCCTTCAAGTCATCAAAATACCAGCTGGATCTTTGGAAGATAAAGCAAAATGCCAAAACCCTTCCAATCTAACATCGAAATGTTTGGCTTGTGACAATGGTTACATAAATGAAATTATAAAGCGATTTCAGATCCCTCTTAGCACAGATTTAAGAGTGGATTTTATTTCTCCCTACTTTGTTATAAAACATTATGTTTAGTAACATCTATTAGCTAAATTTAAAAAAAAAATTATAAAATGATATTAACCCTCATGCACCAAGATACACCTCTACCCCTCTATAACGCTGTCCTCAGGAGCCAAAAGATCTTACTGCATTATAGGTGAAACTGCGTTATATCAAACTTGCTTTGATCTGCCAGAGTGCGCAGCCCCCCACCGCCCGGATCACTGCTTTACTGCGTTATATCCGAATTTGTGTTATATCGGGTCGCGTTATAACGGGGTAGAAGTGTATAAGGAAACTACTATTGCCTCAGGTTAGAAAGAAAGTTCTATGGACATGTTATTCCATATATTGTCCATTATGTATCTGTTTGCACCTTTCTCTGAAGCATCTGGTACTGTCAGACAGGACACTAGACTAGAAGGATAATTGGTCTGTTCTAGCATGTCTACATACTGTGAAATGGTTTGTTTTAAACACACAG
>NC_048299.1:76334156-76410206 GCF_013100865.1 Trachemys scripta elegans
TTTGCACCTTTCTCTGAAGCATCTGGTACTGTCAGACAGGACACTAGACTAGAAGGATAATTGGTCTGTTCTAGCATGTCTACATACTGTGAAATGGTTTGTTTTAAACACACAGCTCTCTCTCCTGCACTAAGTGTTGCTCCAAAGAATGGTGGTGAAGAGTATCTAAATTGAGATAAATGAAGTTCAACTACTTACAGTGTTGGATATTGCCCCAGGTCTTCTGTGTGTTTTAGTTTGGCCATGGGAGGCCGGCTGGCCTTTAAATCCCCATCTTTTCATGACTCCTTGAAATCCTTTACCAATTCTGAAAATAAACAAAGCCAAATTAAATTTGCTTTCAAATAGATTACCAAGCAAATAAAGATTCTGGCAACAGTAACTAGAGGTCCAGTAAGGCTCCTGAGCTTTCACCTTAAGTAAAGCTCGTCAATCAAAACATATTCTAAAGTCTTAATTGATTATATTACTTGCGCTGCTTTTGGGAGTAAGAGGCAGTGGAGGAGAGTTAGCTAGGCAAAAGATTAATTGCATCAACATACACTAAGATTTCTTGCTGTACTGGTCCTCATCTCAAAATACATCTCTACTTCAATAGAACGCTGTCCTCGGGAGCCAAAAAATCTTACCACGTTACAGGTGAAACCGTGTTATATTGAACTTGCTATGATCCACCGGAGTGCGCAGCCCCGCCCCCCCGGAGCACTGCTTTACTGCGTTATATCCGAATTCGTGTTATATCGGGTCGCGTTATATCGAGGTAGCGGTGTACTATAAATTATGTTGTCACCAATATTGAGTTTAGAAGCAGAAAGGAAGAAAAATCTAAACTTAACTCAAAAAGCTAAACTTTGCAACTCAAGCAAGAGACTGGAGGGGCTCAAGTGATGCTATGATGAGCCTTGCAGTGAACAAAACAACATTTTCTTTCCCAAACTACAAAACACTTATCACACAAAAATCAACTTTTGAAAATGTAGTTCTAAGCAACAACGAAAATACTTAAAAAATGTCTAAATGATGGAATATGGACTGATGCAAAAAAATATGGTCTAGAAATTAAATATTCCTTGTGGTCCTTTCCTTAATCTTCTCTAACCTGAATGATAATTTTACACACTTTGAAGTCCACATTTACACAGAGCTCAAAGATCATGTGGTCAAATTTCAAATGAAGTATCAATGCTTTTTACTAACGAGGAAACTAGAAGAATAGTAAAAGAATTGTTTAACCTGCAATATTTTACCATCCAGAAGCTTTTGGACCAAAAGGCTGCATCTTTTTAGCCTGAAAATATACACACTACCTCTTGTTTGATCAATAAAAAGGATCTCAATACAACCTTTAAGTGAAGAGGAGAACTGTTAAAGCTGCCTTCCCTCTTTACACAAACACTGACAACTTTTTACATTTTCCTCTAATGCTGTGGAATCCAGAGTTAAGACTAAATTCTGTGTTGATGATAAAATTTGTAAATGCTGTGTAGATTTAACATCTAATGTATGGCCAGATGAAGCAACTTAGCTACAGTCTGAATATAATTCACTTTATTCTTAAGTATAAAAATGTTCTGTCTAAATTTGACTTCTGCATTAAACAGGCACTTCTCTGAAAATAAAATCATATGCACTAAGTATATTTACTCCTCAATGTATTCCAATGATAATTTATATGACCTGAGGATGTCTGCAAGACAGAGGATAAAATTTCAATTATATTAACTTGAAAAAAAAAACATTAATAGATGTGCTCATTTAAATTTAGTCATTACAAGTACAGGCATGCACTATTCATAGCCTTCAGGGGGAAAAAAATCCAGCAGCTCACAATATTGTTTGGCAACAATCTACACAGTAACAGATTTTTTTATTATTGGTATAAGGATTTGCAAAAATTCACTGTTGAAACATAACTTAAGTAGACAACATAAAGTCATACTTGGCCCTGGTGGATGAAGATGTTTAAGCACATGCCTAATTTTAAGCATAAGAGTTGTTCCACTGAAGTCAATGGACTACTTATGTGCCTAAATTTAGGCACATGCTCCACCGAAGTGGGCCTTTAAAAGAGTGATTTTAACAATCTCACCAACCCTCTCTTTCCCCATCACAAACAAAGCAGCTACTCTGAGTTAAAATAATTTGGCTCAAGCAACGCTCTGTCAACCTCTGGAACTCCTTGCTAGAGGGTGCTGTGAAGGCCAATACTATAACAGGGTTTAAAAGGGAGCTAGATAGCCATTGATGGACCTATCTTCCATGAATCTATTAACCAGGATGGGAGGGAATGGTGTCCCTAGCCTCTGTTTGCCAGAAGCTGGGATTGGGTGACAGGGCATGGATCACTTGATAACCTGTCTGTTCATTCCCTCTGGGGCACCTGCCATTGGCCACTGTCAGAGGACAGGATACTGGGCTTGATGGACCTTTGATCTGACCCATTATCGCTGCTCTTATGTTCAATTTAACAATACATGATAACATGAAGCAGTACCCCTATTGGTAGTAATTATCAGTAGAGTAGTTAGATTTTTTTGTCAATCCTAACACTAGTATATGTCATGCTGCTATACTTTGTACAGTAGAAACATTTTCAATAAGCATTCAAAGATGGAAGTCAAAGCACACAGGAAATTTCCAGTTTAATTCAGGCAACTAAAAGAAGGAGGAGTATTACAGGTACAGGTTGAACCTCTCTAATCCAGCACTCCCTGGTCAGCACACAATCCAACATCTATCGTCTGGCATAGGCACTGACTCTGTGGGTGCTCTGGGGCTAGAGCACCCACAGGGAAAAATTAGTGGGTGCGGAGCATCCACCAGCTCCAAGATCCCACCTCTGTCCCCCTCGCCCTGCACCTCTCGTGCGCCAGCGGCCCCGGGCTTACCAACTCCTCCTCCTCCCTCCCAGCACTTCCAGAGTGCCACGAACATCTGATTTGCAACATTCAAGCTCCATGAGGAAGTGGGAGGACCTGGGGCTGGCGGCTGGGACCCCAGGCGAGGAGCCAGCAGCTGGGACCTAGGGTGGCATTGGGGCCCCCAGGCGGGGGGCTGGCGGCCAGGACCCCAGGTGGCAATGGGGTCCCCAGCTGGGGGGCCACACAGGGCGCAAAGCCTGGGGGTGCTGCAGCACCCCCTGGACCTAAACCTGCTGGCACTCTGCATTGACCTCCCATGGTTCGGCAAATTCTCTGGTTCGGCACCAGTCAGGTCCTGAGGGTGCTGGACTAGAGAGGTTTAACCTGTATTTAAAAAAACAGAACCCACTTTAAGAACAAAACAAAAGCCTATAATTCAGTTTTAGTTAAAATAAGAAATGAGTCTTGTCAGATGACATGAGACTGAGTCACCTGTTAAGCGATTTGATGTACAAGCCACCTGTATGATATAAAATCAGTTTATACACACAACTATCTATTGGTAAAAATTGGTGTTATTTAAAGACATTTCATATATAGCACTAAGAGTGACATATATTAAGACAAAGGGCTCACATGCCAGACCTACACTTGTCAACGCTTGTCTGAAAGTTCAGATTAAGTTGCTGCACATATAGGAACAGCCATCCAATCTGAATTTGCTGAAATTTTATAACATATATGGGGAGCAATGTTTGCAAATCAGAAAGAGATTTTTATATACATTTTATAGACTTTGCATTATAATAAACATATTACATTTTTTGGTATATCTACAAACACCGTGCTATAAAATGATAATGAAATTCAAAGATGGCTACGTTCAATTTAAATAAATGTTCTAAATCAAGCAGCTTTCAGTTAAAAGGTAGCTTGCACAAACCTATGTTTTCCTTTTCCCTTTCTGCTGTATAAAAAGCCCTGAAAGTGTTGCGTACATGTGGTGATGGTGGTATTGGGTTAATATATTTCCTGCAATTTTTTTTATTTTACAAATATCAGGACAATCAAGTCATATTCTCCCAGTTTTTGCTGGAAGACTAAGACCACAAGAGAACCGGAGGGCCCGCTTATCACTTAGTTTAATAGGTAGAGCATTGAAGCTTCCATGAAGAGATCCTTTCTCCCAACATTTTGCCAGGAGTGGTTTATTTTTTTTTAGAGCTAACTATATGCCCAGCAACGTGCAGTACACTCAAAAGGAGCATTTCTTGCCTGTAATAGTTTCTAATATAAAAGATTTACATCTATTCTAAAAAAGTTGTTAATAAAATATAGACAAGAAAATTTAACTGTGATTAAAAATCCCTTTCCCAACTTGTTTGCTCAATTTTCTCTCATTTGTTACCTGTGATGTCATAATCCTACTAGTTCAATTGTCCAGAGGTTTCTAAGAGAAAATGCGTAGATAAAAAAACCTTTCAGGTCTTGTATTTGTATGAGTATTTTTTATACACATGGTTTGGATGAGGGGAATTTCTGCTTAACTTTCTTGATATAAAAAAATCACAGCATTAAAACTAGTGAGAAAAATACTTATTACTGCAAACATTCATAGTTTAAATTATCTGTATTTTTCCCCTTTGGGTTGCCCTGTCTGAAGCACTTGAATCCAACAGTCAACTGGAGACTGTGGTTCAGTTTGATGAACCTTTTAATCTTGATCTACTCGTCAATATCCAGAATGCTCTTTCAGTTCACTGCCATGTTATAGCAGTGCTGGCATTTGAGCACTGGAAACAAATTGAATTGCACATTGATGTCAAATTAATTTGTATAATAATTCCAAAATCATAAAACTAGTCACAAACATGGAAAATGTCTTCAAAATCACAAAGCTCACATCATATACCATACATCGGAGAATTTTTTTTAAAGTTTACCACAGCAAGTTTCTATCTTAATTTATTATTGCAAGCAAAGCTAACTTCAGTATATAATTTTTAATATTTTTATCAGTTTGAATATTGCAGTTTATCTTTGTTCTGCAGCAATTGCAGAAGAATATCTGTGAATTTGTAACTTAAAAAAACAGAAGTGGGAATACGTGACTCACATGTATGTTCTGTAGAAATTCTATTCTTCTCTTTAAAATACATGATCTATTATTGGCAGTGTTTAAGTAGGCCACTTCTGACATCTCTAGCAGGAAGATGGACCTAGTAAATATCCAAACCCCAAAGCAACTAGGAGTCATGGTAAGTGAACAGTGACCACACAGAGAGATTGGGACATAATTCTTCAGCAGCAGAAATGTATTAATAGAAACCAAAATTCAACATCTGAAGAAACCAGTATCAAAGAAAATGGTCCTGCCAACTTTAATCAAGCAGCATAATCCCATGCGTCATGAAACTGAACATTCACCTCAAATATTTCATCCAGAAAGCCAATCGTTTAGACACGAACTATCTACTCTGCTGTAAACTGTACTTTCAAAAAGTAAAAATCAAAAAGCAATTTCACCAAGTGTATATATTTAAGGGGCAGCACTCCAGGAATAATCATGTATCCCAGTATGTACTAGAAGACTTGTTTCCAGCAAGTGCTGCTTGTAGTATGGGATAACGTTTCCCCATGTTTAATAATTTATGCAATGCAGTAGCATACCACGCTCATCTACCTTCTGCTCTCAGTTGTAATCCAATTGTTTCCTTCTGCATATATATTACTTTGAACAAATGCTCAAATTTTGCAGGACTGGGTCCCTTAATGAATTAACAGGAAACATGGACAGACTAAAGAATAGTGTTCTGATTAATCTTAAATTTCCAGAGTAATAAACTGGAATATGAAAGTATTCTTTATTCATGGAGGTCTGAAAAATCCTTCTCTTACACTGGCTAATGTATAGGAAATTCTTCTAGTTTCATAAGGGAGGCAATGTATGTGGTTAGTGCTTTGAAGTCTACCATGGCTCTTCCATCAGATCTTTCTGCACTGTGAAGAATGGAATGGAGACCTTTGAATTGCTTTACCAGAGCAACTTGCCCTATAGCCTTTCTGGACATAGTATTTTGATTTGCAAATTGCCTGTAATAATTATACAGAAGAAAAAGTTGCCTTTCATCTTGAAGTAAGTTTAAGCACTTATAAAGTACAATAATTTATTCTGTCAATTTACATGGTAGAAAAAGAACATTACACAGAGCAATGAATATTTTTTTCCTCAGTCACATTCATTTTCTTATGCTATTTTGTATTAGAGGTTTAACTGTCCATTTCCGTTTTAAAAATACAGAACAATTTAGATTTAGTATTATTTAAAGTAAGGGACTGTTACAATTGGTTTAAGTCAAACTTAGTATAAAGGACCTGTATAGGTACATCCATGCTCGTGGGGCCAATACACCTTGATCCTTTCTAGCAACATGAGACTGTTCTAATCTGAGCCCTTCTTGAATAGTGACTGCAATCTATACGAAACTGTGTGCTTCTCTGCTATGCACAAAATTGTTTTTTTATGAAACCTCTATATTTCTTTTTGCCACCTAAGAAGGATTTTAACCAATGGGCTGACCTTACGAGGTGCAGAGTGATTTGAAAGTCATGTGAGCTGAGGGTACTCAGCACCTCACAAGATCAGGTCCCATACTAGTAACTCAAGAAAAAGAAAAAAAAAATACTACAGCGATTAGAAAATTAGTAGGCTTTTAAGAGACATTCTTACTGATACTTTTAAGTAGATTAGTTACCTGGTTTTACATGTACTATATTCTAGTGAATGGAAGGGTCCTATAACCTAGAGCAGGGGTGGGCAAACTACAGCCCGCGGTACTGTCCTGCCTGGCCCCTGGCAGGGCTGTGAGCTCCTGGGGCAGCGCAGCTGCAGAGCCCGGCCTGACCCGGTGCTCTGTGCTGTGTGGTGGGCGGTGGCAGCAGTGTGGCCCGGCTGTAGCACCGCCAGCTACTGGTGCTCCAGGCAGCGGGGTGGAGGTGGGGGAGGGTTGGATAGAGGGCAGGGGAGTTCGGGCTGGTAATGGTCAAACCTGCCCCTTTTTAGGGTTTTGCTTTATTGGTAATTGGAGTTACCACTTGATTTATGGTTGACTCAAAGAACTTCTGCAAGGTCTTATATCCTGACTTCCCGTTACTGTATCTACTGAACAAGACCTAACCTCTCCAAACATTGTACACAATTTTAAACTGAATACAATTGTAGATTAATACAAACTCAAAGCAGGCATAAGAGGAGTATGATCCTGCAAGCTTGTACTCCTGGATATAATCCCATTAATTTTGAGGAAGGGTTTGCCAGATTGGGCTTTTAATTCGCACTTTCATACACAAATTAGCTATGAAAAATTAGTATATCCCCCCACTTTGAACGAATCAGGTTAAATGTATCACATCTGACATGATATATTTAGAAAATACATATTTGAAAGTAAACTCACTAGTGTGAAAAATAGCCAAATATTGTTTTACAAAGATTGATATGTTAAAGACAAAATACCTAGGATATAAATAATTTCCTAAAGATATTTCCCATCGCCATCACAAAATATAACCAATAAGTGCTTCCCATTCTGAAGAATGTGGTATTGGCTATCATTTCATACAGTACTAGTATAAATGGAGTTGCTAGAGAACATTCCTTTTATAAAATCCAAAATACATCACTTCACTCCTTTTCTATGGAATGAATTGACTACAACATGGTTATTTTCTTCAACATAACCTTTTCACACCAAAAGCTACTATTTGAAAACATGCTTACCCAAGTCCCATAAAATAGTCCTAGACAGCAAGAAGCATTCATTGGGGTTCAAAGCAAGGACCAATGTGGAGGTTAAATGAAATGAAAATGACGATAAGTAGAATTTAAAATAGAGTGTATAAAGATAGGTCTCCTGGTCTTACCTGAGGGAAAGCAGCTGTTCAAGTCAACCATATAATACTGTGTAATACCTCATTTTTCAGTTTTAATTTAAGCAAAATGTCAGCATGTAATGAGATGACTTATTTAGAATAAAGAATCCTATTTAAAACTACCACTTAGCTTGTGGCAAATATGTCATACCTAACAGATCTAAAATAATGCTTGCTGTGGCATTTTGGGGATAAAAAATTATTTTAATGTTGTAAAGAAACAAAATCTCAGTTGTTTAGTCAAATATTTTAGAAATGCACAATGTATTTTTAGGCTTGAGTAACACCTATCTTAAGAAAACTGAAACACGGTGTTAAAATATATCGGTGAGTCTAGACTCTTATTTTGCTACCAAGTATTTCGAAAAAACAAGAATGCTGGTTTTTGTTTTGTTTTTTTGGTAAGAGCCAAAATCCCTGGTGTGTCAATGGTCATGCCTTTCCAAATACTCATTAAATGGAAGTACACCTCTACCTCGATATAACACTGTCCTCGGGAGCCAAAAAAAAATCTTACCGCGTTATAGGTGAAACCGCATTATATCGAACTTGCTTTGATCCACCGGAGCGCGCAGCCCCTCCTCCCCGGAGCACTGCTTTACCGCGTTATATCTGAATTTGTGTTATATCAGGTGGCATTATATCGGGGTAGAGGTGTAGCAGCAAAGTATAATAGAGCACAGCATGTGTCCAAATGGTAATAAGAGCACCTTTCCTGGACCGTCTGCTTCAAAGCATGTTGGGATTAAACAATACCATGCTTCAGGCCAGAAACATTCTGCAGGTTACAGCGGACATCAAAATTATCATTAAATAAAACCTTTACACTTTTCTTGCATGTAAAAAGAAGTTCAAAATTGAAATGTGATGCTCAAAACCGAAGTTATGTTTTTCCCTCAACTAAGTGTGTGTGTTCTCTTTCCAAGGCATTTTCATAAGTGCTACTGAATTCTGGTTCCCAGTTCCACTGAAGTCTATTATGAAAAAGAATTTTTAAACTATACCATAAACTTTATGCTGGATTAAACACAGATATGATCACATTCAAAAATGCAAGCGACTACCAATTGACAATAATCACTGATTTTGTAAAACAGAGCATTTTACCACATTAAACAACAAACAAGACAAACAAAGAAAAGGGAAAACACTCACATACAAAAGCACCTGAGCATGTGACTTTACCACACCAGCAAGACACGTAACAAGAAGTGTTACTATAGAAAGATCACCTATCAACTTCAACTCCTATTTTCATCTCCAAAATGCCCTTCTATGGTAATGTACCTTTATTAGGCCTACCTCTGCTTTCATTTAGCAATATAAGCATCCAGTGTTAAATCATATTTAAAAATCGAAAAAGCATTCTTTGAAAAACAAAACATTAGAAAGCAAAAAAAAAAAAAAACCCCACAATCACAAATTATTCTGTTTTTCTTGCCTTCTGAAGCAAAGTATGCCTAAATTTTACATGTCTTGGTCATTTAAACCTATCTAAAATGAAATGCAAGAAGATAATGAAATGTAAGATTCACTTTTTTAGCTGTTTCCTCAAAAAAGCAACAACTTTCTGCTGTCAAAGTTAAGAGAAAAAATGAATAATGGCAAATCTGTTTTTCTTTAAAAACCAGCCACTGTAAAACTAATATTTTTAAAAACATGTAACCACCTCATCTCATATACCTGATGAATTTGGAATTAGGTTTTTGAAGGAAAACAATTCTCTATTCACTGAAGTAACTAACAAACTTCTAAGAGCATTTCCAGCAGTTTTGAAAGTTACAAATGAGTTCAGACTATATATTACTTCATGGATCAGATCTCCGTGAAATAGTGCAGAGCCAAGTGCAAAGCTTTTTGATTGCTTTTTATTATTTTTCTTCTTGACTAAGATGGAAAGTAAGATTGCACCCTTGCAATAAATGCTTTTCAGGTTAACTCCAAAACAAAGAGCTTTTTAGGAAAAGAAAAATAAGGTTTATCAAGAATTGTTAGACGTCAGAGTGCACTAAACTAGTAATTTTAACATACTGAATTTTCAATATCGTCTCACAAAGGCTTATTTTTTAGTATAACTTGATTAGGGGATGAGAGTGTGTAAAGATTCACTGTAATACTGCATACAACTCATTCTGTTTGTGAGATTAAATTTAAAGAATTATATTCTACAATGTTCTTTAAACATCTAGATGAAAGGAACCCATTTCTCTAAAAGAAATCTAACACATTATACATAGTAGCAGCACTATGGTTACACATCTAATCCAGAGACCCTGAATTTTGGTACTTCAATTATGGTGTATTTTGCTGTAATCTGGAAGAATGCATTACGGTAAGAATGCTAATGGCTTTCCACCAGCTATAAAATACAATTGTATCTGCCACAACTGCACTATACTTAGGAAATATTTCTTTAATATTGGATTTAAGACTCTAGAGCCCTTAAAAGTGTTGTGCATGAAGCTCTGTGAACATAAAAATACATTTTTAAAAGCGAGTTTACATTTATTGGCAAAGCTAGTGAATTCTAAGGAATTATTGGCTTTAAGTTTATAATGGCATTAGCTGGATGAGAGACAAATGCTCCAAAAATAGCTAAGGACAACTGCCACTGTCATTTTTCATCACTTTCAATTCACAAACTATCAAAATACTCAAAATGTATGAAATTACCTTTTGGGCCTCTTTGAACTTTGGTAATGTAGAAACAACCTCTGAGAAGGACTGAGGATCTAAAACCTATGGGTTTTCTTAAGTTATGCAAGAAGAGCGAAAAATACTGTGTAGAAAAGAAGTCATGATAAAGAACAAGGCGGATGGAATATATACAGAGAGTGTGTGGAAGGTGGGAGCTGAGCATGAGAGAACAGAAGTCCCAGTCACAGGAATAATAGCAAACTACACAGTTCAACAACCAAAAAGCAGAGTAGACTCAGCAACCCCATTCATTATGTTACTGGGAAGGGAAGTATGCCATTCCATCCCCTTACACAAGGGGTAGGCAAACTTTTTGGCCCAAGGGCCACATTGGGGTTGCAAAACTGTATGGAGGGCTGGGTAGGGAAGGCTGTGCCTCCCCAAACAGCCCCCTCCCACTTCCCCCCCCCTTGACCCCCCCCCCCCCCCCCATCCAACCACCCCCTGCTCCCTGTCCCCTGACTGCCTCCCGGGATCCCTCGCCCCTTCTCCAACCCCACCCCCGCCTCAGTCCCGGCCCCCTTACCATGCCGCTCAGAGCGGCATGTCTAGCAGCCGTGCCGCCAGGCCAGAGCTAGACACGCTGCCGCTCTGCTCAGTAGGAGCTCACAGCCCTGCCGCCCAGAGCGCTGCCCACGTGGGGGAGGGACCAGGGGCTAGCCTCCCCAGCCGGGAGCTCAAGGACCAGGCAGGATGGTCCTGTGGGCCGGATGGGGCCCGGGGGTCGTAGTTTGCCCACCTCTGTCTTGCACAGATACTTGAGTTCGTGAAAAATGTCATATCAGTGAACTGAAGCAGTGACACATTATGACCTATTCGCTGAAAGAGTAGTATTTTCTATAGTAGTGTATAGCAGCATTTTGTGGGAGACAAGAGAATGAGAAAGCGAGTTTAATCAATAGGTCTTCCACAGTCAGGAGAGAATCACTGCCGTTCTAAACCCTTCGTTGCAGGCATATTTTTAATGACAAATACATAAAGTAGTTGTAAACTACTATAAAGTAGAACTTTCTGTATACCCAGGCAGCATTTCCAATCACAACCCATGGACTATCTCATGCTGAAAGCATGGGACAGGAAGCATTACAACTCATTAGTTACCAGCATCTCCAAAACTCTTTCAATGTTCACAGCGATTGAAGATCAGTATTATCATTATTTGTATTACCATAGTGCCTAGGAGCCCAAGACCCCATTATGCTAGGTGTTGTACACAAACAGAGCAAAAAGACAGTCTCTGCCCCAAAGGGTTTACACTAAGTAGAAGACAAGAGATAACAGATGGATACAGATCAATGAGGAAGTACAAATAAACAATGAGAAAATATTAGTCAACATGACAGACAGTGGTCTCTGCTCACTAACAGGTAGTGTTGTATTGTTAAAGCTAATCCACACAAAATTGGAAGTGGGCCTAGCCACTTCACAGTTATAAATCCCATAGAACCATGTTTGATGCAACTGGGTTCTGATGGACATCTGACCTAGTTAAAGCAAACTAAAGTTTTGTATTAGTTAAAGCTAATAGTTCTTCCCATGACAAATGGTTTGCCTACCCACTACTATATAGCTCAAGTGTATCTGTATCAATGCATTCTGTCTAAACAGCTAGTGGCAGCCCAAAACATTGTGGGCATTTTTCAAGGAATCTCCTTGCCCCCAACAGCTCAAAGATTTCTGGGATTTTTTTTATACCATCACTCACTGAGCATTGCACTTATTAATGACTGCATCCATTAAAAAGGCTTAGAATGAAACTAAAAAGATGGGAACATAAGTGTTTTGGAGGCAATGTTAGATGACACTGAATGGAAGCAAGTAAAGGGCACAAAGGGGAAACTGAATGTATTCAAAGATAATGTAATGTTTGCCAAGGGGTCATGAGGCAATCTAATGCTAAATATAGAATTACAGAAAAGAAGCCAATGTAGATTAGCAAAACACACACAAAAAGAGGTACAGGTAAAAAGAGGTACAGGAAGAAATTTATAACACATCAGATACAGAGGAGCACTGGAAAGATTACAAATCACATTGAGAGCAAAACATGATAAGAAAACCTAAAGTTAATAATGAGAATTAAGAATTTAAGAGTAATTCCTATATTAAGAGCTGCATATATAGGTTATATGGATCAGACTACCAAAAGCAGCATTAGGAATAACTAATTTAGCTATCTGGTTTTAAAAATTATCAGGCAAATAACTGGAGAGAAAAGATATTCTAGATTACAACTCTTAACTCAAAAGATGGGGTGGATCAGCCACACAGACTGAAAGAGGCCAGGAAACCAGTTCTATATTTAGTTTCCCAGTTAATTCTAAATAGCATCTAGCAAGCTATATCGGTAAATTATATATGATCTTTAACACGCTCTCACTCCACAAGGAAACTTTTCATATATCTTGATTTTTTTTTTTAAATATCGCTGACATCTATTTCATAGAACACCTTAATTATTAGATAGCACCTTTGTTGTACACCTCTACCCTGATATAACGCGACCCGATATAACACGAATTCGGATACAACACGGTAGAGCAGTGCTCTGGGTGGGGCGGGGCTGCGCACTCCGGTGGATCAAAGCAAGTTCGATATAATGCGGTTTCACCTATAACGCGGTAAGATTTTTTGGATCCCGAGGACAGTATTATATCGAGGTAGAGGTGTACCTGGAAATGTACAGACATAGCTCCTGCCCCGGGAGCCTTCCTATCTAGACATTTAGGATGACCCTTTAGCTTCTGAGAAATTATTTTTAATTTATAAAAAAAAAGCAAAGCACTCAGGGGCTTTTTTTGAAGTGTTCTAAAAACAATTATCACCTATGTTTAATTAAGGTACTAATGATACAGTGCTTTGCAAACAAGCTGCTTTGTTAATAGGACTAGTCTTCCAAGATAGATAGAAAGGTGATTTTAATATGCTGCCACGTCCCACAAACATAACAGACGCAAGGATTTACTTTCCTATTTCTACCAAAAAATAGATTTTAATTGATACCTCACCTACTCTGGTCTGAAAGATTGGACAGTCTAAGAGATTTTTCTACATATATTGTCCAAGATTGATACGGTTTCTGGATGTTATAGGTATTGAACTTTGATATTGATATATATATAATTTTTTTTTTTTTTAAAGACCTTCGTTTCCAAAGCTGGTATCTACCCCCACATACACACGGTCCATCCCAGAACATTACACTTTTCTGGGGATTTTTTCTAACAAACAAAAATAAAGGCTTGTTTACACAGGAAAATTGACCGCCATAGCTATAATGGAATAAGATATGCTGGTATAGCTATGCAAGAATAATTCCCAAACGAAGTTACTTATTTCAGAGTAGAATAACTCTGCACAGGGAGTTATTCTAATATAGCTATAGCTTATTCCACTGCAGCTATCCCAGTCCATTTCCCCATGTAGACACCCCATAATGCTTTGTATTTTCAAAGCACTGAACAAAATATTAGCCAATTAAATCTCTCACTCTTATGGAAGCAGTTAGGGATTTCCAGTTCACAAAAGGGGAGTAGAGACAGGGCCTGCTTGGGAGTACATCATGACACAAATGCACTTTATTGAAATAAGGAGATTGGAATCCCCAAATTGTCTAGACCAGTGGATATTATGCATGTCTCAGAAAGGATAAAACTGATTTTTGGTGGCAAAATGCACCTCTATCATTTGAACCATAAACTAGTATTCACAGTGGTGTGAGAATAAACCATTCCTCCCATCATACAAGGAAAGGTATAGCGATGCTTGTTAGCAGAGAAGAAAGGCTGGGATGTGGAAAAAAATTTAACAGACCACATACTGTAGGTGTCTGGCAGCCGTGTTGCTCCCACACACCGCATGTTTATTCAAAATGCCGCTGCTGGGGTCATTTCCTGACTTGCCATTCTGACCACATTAACCCTCTCTTTTTGCATCCCTCCACTGGCTCTCCCTCCTCCACCAAATCAATCACAAGCTCTGTGTTTTTGCATTAAAGGCCCTTGACTCTTTATCCCCATCCTCTATATCAGATATATTAAGTTACTGAACACTATCTTCACTCTGCTAGTGATGGCAGCCTTGATTGCCTGCTTATGGGCTTCTTTCTCCAGTACCTCTGAATTTTATCCCATCTGTTTCACATGCATGGGGAAAACTCCCCATAAATTACTGTAAACCTCCACCTTATCCTCTACAAAAACTACCTCTCTGCCCTGATGCTGACAAATTATTCAGGTCTGACATTGGCTAGAAAAGTGATGATTGCAGTTTTTCCGCTAAACATCCTTCTAGCCCACCCTTCAGCCAGTGTGTCTGTTTCATCCAATTGTTATATCCCATCTGTCACGTCAATTGTGAGCACTCTCAGGCAGAAACTGTTGTCTTTGTTACATATCTGAATAGTGCCTACAACAGGCTCCCACTCCATAATTGAGAGTCCTAGGAAATAATGTAGTACAAATAAAATATCTTCCTAAATAGCGCTCCACCTGCCCCTCATATAATATGGTAATATCAGAGCACCTATGCTGAATGGTATGCTTTGGCACACACTCTAGCAATATGGTGATATGGAAGAAAAGTGCTAAATCAACAAAAATAAGTGTTAAAAATAGTCATTTGTTCCAACTAAAATAGCCCTCCTTCATGTTTAGGTATGGCGAAATGACATCTACATTTATTTAATAAAAACAGAATGGTGAAATCAGTAAATATTGATTGTGATTAACAATGCAATTCACCTGTTTATATTTCAGTAACTAGAAAATGGCCATTATAAGCCTAATTTTCACCACTTTTTTTTAACTTCACCAATTCCTTGAAATTTCTCACAAATGCTTCGCTGCCAAAAAAGTTATTTGACACTGGAGTGTAGTTTTTTTGTTTGTTTTTTTAAAATAGGGGAAATTCGGGCAAAAATTTTGAGAAACTTGGGGGGGTGGGGAGGGGAAAATTGAACAGATGGTAATTATTTGAAACGTATCTCAAAAAAATAGGTGAAGTAAAAACACTAAGTTTAGCTTAGTTTATTTGTTTTTTCTGAACAAGGAGTGGTTCCTTTTAATATTTTTTGGAAATCCTGGATTTGGGACTCTAGATTTGGTTCTATAGAACAATTCATGCCAAATTTTACTAACCTACAATTGCTATGGAGGAGAGTATTAAGAACGTCTGCAACTGAACCATGACACAAGAAATGGTGCCACCTCGTAGGGCTTGTCTACACTACCCACCAGACTGGTGGGCAGGGATCAATCCAGCAGACGTCGATTTATCGCATCTAGTATAGACGCGATAAATCGACTGCTGAGCGCTCCCCCGTCGACTCCAGTACTCCACCAGAATCGCAAGCGGAGTCGACGGGAGAGCGTCAGCTGTCAACTAACCGCAGTGAAGACACCGTGATAAATAGATCTAAGTACGTCGACTTCAGCTACGCTATTCACATAGCTGAAGTTGCGTATCTTAGATCGACCCCACGCGGTAGTGTAGACAAGCCCATATAAAAGATTTACATTGGTATTTATATCATGCATATCCATTCTTTTTTGTCCCTCCTCTCACGCCTCCTCTCTCTTGCAATGTTTTTGTAAGACTCCTCTTCTGCCTTTCCCAACTTGAAACAATTTCCTACCTAAAGTGTTTTTCCCATTGATAAACTTTCATTAACATCTTTTTCCTTAGCAAGTTACTTATCAGAAGATAGCAGCAGCCTTTAGTCATACAACAAGATCCTCTGGCCTCACTTTATACTGCTGTTGACTATAAGAATTAGAAAATCTACATGGGAATTTGGCAAGCGTTGTGAAGCACTGCAAACAATTTAAATTCAGCCTAACTCATACCCACAACTATCCTTGACCCAAACTCAGGAGAGAACCTTACACTGGAATGCCAACCATCTTTAACACTAACAGTGAGACACACTCATTACACTGTACCATATTAATGAATGCATCCCGCACACAACCCCAGATTATTCTACAATTCATGTGTTTTTTTTCAATCTACCTTTGCCAACAATTAATGTTAGGACAAAAGAGAAAAGAAAAATAAATGACAAATATCTGAAAGGTAAATACATTAAATATATTAAAAAAAAAAGTTAGGAACCTACGTTTTGGCAGTGACATCCACAAACTGCCCTGGACGGAAGTGAGCTGCATACAGAGGAGTACCTTAAAAAGGAGGAAAAATATACCATTGAATTAAGTGCTGAAACGTGAACCATTATCCTGTCAGCATCCACAGTTGTTAAAAATAATTTTAAAAAGGAAATCTTTTTTATTTAAATCCTGATGCTTTAAAAAAAATTTAATTTATGTATAATTACTTTATTTTCATCCCATTTTAGAGTCTTAAATTGCTAAATTGGTTGTTTTGTACTTGTTTCTTTAGTCTCCCAATTATTAATACAATTTACCTAGAGATTTTTACAACTAAAAAGTTTCACTTAAGATACTCATCTACACTGAAAAAGGCAAATCAAGGATACTTAATATCTTTATTAAGAGAATACAATAAGCTCAAACACAAAATAGACATGCAAATACCCTGTGCTAAGTTTGTAGCAGTTACATTTTCAGATCCCTTGAGACTGATTTTTTGCTCTTATTTTTGAAATTTTTGGGCTGTGTGTATAAAAAAAAGTTCTAAGTAACTTTGTTAATGTATTATACAACTAAATAATTTTTCAGTGTTAACAGTGAAGCAATTTATTTTGATGTGACAAAGATTATATGACACGAAGAAAAGTTTTTAATGAAAGTACAATTTTAGCCCCTTGTTCTGCAAACACAATGCATGTGCTTAAAATTAAATTCATGAGTAGTCCTATTAAAGCAAATGGGACTATTCATGCAAGTAAAATTACTTATCTGCTTAACTGCTTGCAGTATCAGTGCGTTAGTTTTCAATTTTTTGTTTATAGCAGTCCTGTAAAATTAAAAAACAACATACCCTAATAATAGTGGCATTTAAAAAGAAGCTTTGATAATTTAGTTCTTTGTAAAACTAATTGAGAATTTAATTTATAAATCCTCAACTTGATTTAAATCAATTTAAAAACAAAATCAAGTAATTTAGATCACTCCACTCTATCAATGTCAGATTTGTCAGTTAATGCAGTTAGTGATGATGTGAGCCTCTACTAAATCACCAAGCAGAAAAATATCAACATCTAGTATAAATAAATAATGAAGTGTGTATAAGTGTACTAGCCCCAACAAAAAGAGAGACAGACAGCCCAGGGCAAACAATTGAGATGAGGAAAGATGGAGAATGCCGCAGTAATGTTTGTAGTACATATTTAGGACTTTAAAAGCTCCCAACTTTCAGCCTTTGCTTCAATTATCAGACCACACTTTTTCCATATGCCATGCTGGATACTACTAATGAGTAGCCGCAATAAAGTCTAAGATCTGTTTGTAAACTCTCTCTCTACTGGCTACCAAAGAAGTCATAATATTTTAAATAGACCATTAGGACCCTGTTTTATTAAAACTAATGATTAATAAATTAATAAAATGCCTGAAGCAAAATTATGTTGGTAAAAGCTTGTAATATAAACAACCCAAATTCACATACTAATATATCCTGAAAAATTTAAAAAACAATTTTTATGAAGGTTAAACATCCAAATCTTCTGGTTACAAGACATAATTCTCAATGGAAACCAATGCTCCATTTTGCTGAATCCTTTCTGCCTCAAATAGTCTGAAACAATGGCATTTCAAGAGGTACCTAATTCGTCTCAACCAGGGAAGCACAGAGAAGACTGAAACCTCTTAAACGGCAACTTTTCCAACCTCCTGCAAAACATCACTTATAAGAGTGCCAAAAGTCCTTTTGGGAAGTGTATTCACATTCATTTTTAACACCGATTTGCATTGTAGCTAGTTTGAATTAAACAACTTTTCCAAGGGGTGGAACTGATTTGCTACGAAAACGAGAAATGGCGAAAGACGACAATTTCTTTCTCCACCCACAGAAAACAAAGGCCATTTTCTATTTTCCTTCTTTTCAGAAATTTGATTTGGTCCCAGTGATAGAGGGGGAAAAATGATTTTTTAAATTCATTTTCATACCTACAAATCAATCGCACCTTAATGTAGGCTGACCAAATAGCAAGTGTGAAAAATCGGGACAGGGGGTGGGAGGTAACAGGAGCATATATAAGAAAAAGCCCCAAATATAGGGACTGTCCCTATAAAATCGGGACATCTGGTCACCCTCCCTTAATGTCTTCTGTTTCTGTAAGTCTAAACTAGCGGTCGGCAACCTTTCAGACGTGGTGCACCGAGTCTTCATTTACTTATTTTAATTTAAGGTTTCGAGTGCCAATAATACATTTTAACATTTTTTAGAAGGTCCCTCTCTCTCTCTAAGTCTATATATAATATAACTAAACTATTGTTGTATGTAAAGTAAACAAGGTTTTCAAAATGTTTAAGAAGCTTCATTTAAAATTAAATTAAAATGCTGATCTTAAGCCGCCGACCTGCTCAGCCCGCTGCCAGCCTGGGGTTCTGTTCACCTAGGCCGGCAGCCAGCTGAGAGGGGCCGGCAGCTGGGACCCCAGCTGGCAAGGGGGTGGCAGCCAGAACCCCGGGCCGGCAGCCAGAACCCCAGACCGGCAGCAGGCTGAGCAGGGCCATGGGCCAGGACCCCAGACCGGCGGCGGGCTGAGCAGGGCCGGCACCCCAGACCAGCAGTGGGCCGAGTGGCTCAGCCCGCTGCCGGTCTGGGGTTCCATCCACTGGGTCCTGGCTGCCGGCCCCGCTCAGCCCGCTGCCGGTCTGGGGTTTAGGCTGCCAGGCCCTTGCCAGCTGGGGTCCCAGCCACCAGCCCCGCTCAGCCCGCTGTCAACCTGGTGCTCAGGGTTGGGGGTGGGGATATGGAGAGTGCAGGAGTCAGGGCAGGGGGTGTGGGGAGTGCAGGAGTCAGAGGAGGGGGCATGGGGGGGCTGGGTATGTGTGGGGAATGCAGGAGTCAAGGCAGGGGGTGTTGGGTGGCTGGGTATGTGTGGATGGTGCAGGAATAAGGGATGGGGTTGTGGGGGGGGATACAGGGGGCTGGGGTGCAAGGGTCAGGGCAGAGGGGGGCTGGGATCAGGGGGGTGCTCCCAGCCCCCTACGCCCTGAGCGGCTCACGGCAGGGGGCTGGAGGGATACGCCCCGCTCCTAGCCTCCTTCCTCCTGCCTCTTCTCCGCCTCCTTACCGGTCTGAGCAGCGAGGGCGTTGGGGCTGCTATTCTCCCCTCCCTTGCAAGGGCGATCGGCGGCAGGGAGGGAGAGGAGGCGGGACTCGACAGCACGCTGGGGGAAGAGACAGGGGAGAGGGAAGCCTGGCTGCCGGCAGAGCCTGCCGTACAGCAGCAGCCGGCAGGACCAAGCTTGCTTCTACCCCCGCCAGAGAGAGCAGTAGGCGGGGGCAGAGAAGAGCGGGCTGGGTTGGGCAGGATTTTTAATGGCACACTGCTGCCCGCCGGGGTCCGGCTCAGCCCGCTGCCGGGGTTCGGCAGCGGGCTGAGCGGGACTCCAGCAGGCAGCAGCGTGGCATTAAAAATCATCTCGCATGCCGTCTTTGGCACTCGTGCCATAGGTTGCCGACCCCTGGTCTAAACCAAGCGTAAGTCATACATGTAATGTATTCCAGCTCAAAAAGATTACCTGGCTTAATTATAGCATTATCTGACACCTTAAATATTGTAGTTTTCTGCTTTGGTGGTACTCCTGCTTCTCTGAAAACCTCCATTGCAGACTCTGGTTTCTGAAAGAAAGAGCACCCGTAAAAACAAGTGAACTTAAATTATAAATTCATTATAAATTCAGTGAACATCAGAAAAATGTTTACAACTGTTAACACTACTTAAAAAACAAATGCCATATTGTATTTTTACTTTCAAGAAAGACTTTTAACTTTATATTAAATTACTGTAGCATAATTGCTTCATGAACTTTCTATTTTCCATTGTTGGATCTCATTTGACCCATCAATCTCATCATATGATCACTGCACATTGAGACTGTGTCACTAACACCAAGGGATCTGTACAAACTTCCAGAGCTAGGACGGAGAAGCCAGTCATCACTTTTTTCATGTACACAAATGTTTATTAGTGCTTTTTAAATTTGTATTTATAATACATTTTCACTAACCGTAGAGTAATTTCAAGTCTAATCTTTATTTCAGATGTCATTATAAATGCACATTTGTACTAATGACACACCTTGTGGCACTGTAAAAAGGTATGCAGTTTAATAGACTGTAAACTCTTCAGGGCAGGGACATAATCTAAGGCCCTGATCTTGCAGGGACTTCTTGAAATACTTAACTTTATAAAAGTCAGTAGTTCCACTGAAGCAAATGGGGCTTCACACAGCACAAGGATCCACTGCATAGTCAGAGTTTGAACAGCAGAAAACCCCAAGAACATTTATTTTTTATTTAAAATAGACCTCTCTCATTTAAATGACAATCTTTGGCTACAAATGAGAGCTTTTTATTTTATCAGACACATCAGCAGCTGCCTTTTAGAAACATTATAGTACTGAAAGAGAACCAGCCAAATGGAAACCATGTGTATGAAAACTGAAGTTGTATACAGTGGCTCAGCTGAGATTTTCCTTCAAATGAAACCTCCTAGAAAGCAATTTAAACAACTGACAGCAGTGTCACACTTGGATAATTCCATCTGTGAGGGGGTCACTTTTAAAAAGTTCTCTGAAATTATTCTTTTCCCAATAAAAACACTTCTCTGAACTTTCAGACGAATTGATCTGGACACCCCTTAAGGCTGTTTAGCTTCATTTGAAAAAATCAGCATATTTCCCATGATTTTATTAATAACTATATGTAAATACATTTTATAAGAACAGCAAAAAACATATTATGTTTGGTTAGAAACCAATCGATAAAATTCCTTTGATTTCTAATTGATTAGTGGCCAACAAAACAAAAACACCTTTATGAAAAAGTCCATCCTCCACTCAAGTAGGAATGCTGATATAGGGTTCAGCAGTTCACTATTTTTTAAAAATGATTTGCTGACTTGCATTCATATAGTAAAACATTTTAAACAAAAGATTTTTAAAATAATCATGAGTAATCTACTTATTTATTTTCCAAAGCTGGTTGTATTATTGGTCTGATGACTGATCACATGTATACTGTACTACAGTGCACGCAGAAGTGAAAAATAAAATAGGTATCTCCTTTATCAGATGTATTTAAGTAAGCCTTGATTTAGATTATAATTTTACTTTCCATTTGTTTAGCTGACCAGAAACTGAATGCTTAACAGTATATTCAAAATGGGCTTGTGAGGAGGATTAGAATGACTGGGGGAAAAAAAAAAAAAAAAAAAAAACCCACCACATACTCAAGTCATCAAGGGATAAGAAAGCTTTTTTCCATTTTTCACCAAAACATTTGACTACAGCTTTCTATTGCCTGACTTCAGCAAATGAAACAAAATTTCATCAAGTGCTCTAATGGACGAAGACAAAGGTATTTTTATGTACACAAAACATCACATAGCTTCCTTGCAAAAATGGGGAAAAACAGATTTTTAAATGGCAACATTAGAGAGGATATTGAATATGTTCTCAAGTGAATACCATTTTTAAAGGTCTATTGGAAGCATACTGAGTAGAACAGTATAGACTGTTGCAAATCAGACTACATCTTCAAAATGATTAATAGACCTCAAAACCAGAGTTTGTTTATTTTTTAAAAGTCATTGATAAAACAGTCATAGTAGCATGCATTTTGGGAAGGAGACCAATTAACTGTGCATTAAAAAAAATAATTTACAAAGTTTATCCACTTGGAACACAATGGCATTTGTCAAGCTAAAAAAAATCCACATTCCTAAAAATGTATTTAAATTTTTTTTTAAATAATTTGACATTTAAAAGAAATACATGAAACCTTCATTGTTAGTGAAATTACTAAGGGATTCATCAGACAATTCACTAAAGTGAGTCACAGTCAAAATCTGGGGAGGATAGATGTTACTATGGGGAACTAATGAAAAATTAATTATGCTGACAACACAGGACTAGTTTTCCACAGTTTAGCTTTTCGAACTCATATTTGGAAGAAAACAATGAAGTGATAAATATAAAAAGAGGATGAAACTTCAAGTTTAAATGTAAACCAGAAAAAGGTATCATTATTATATTTGCAGAGTCCATAACAAGTGTAAACTGTACACAAATAAAATAACCTGTGTCAAATTCTTTTAAGCTATGTAATTTTATGGAACAAATTTACTCCAGATTCAACCTCAGAAGTTACCAGGCAAGGTCCAGATCTACATAAACTTATTCAACCATATCCATTAAAATAAATAAATAAATAAAAATAAAAACCTAATTAATAGAATTATCTAGAAAAAAAGCAACAATTTCCTATTAAGGAACATAGATAATGTAATAAACAATAGTCAACAATCTGATATTTTAGATCAGGGGTTCTCAAACTGGGGGTCCAGGACTCCTCAGGAGGTCGCAAGGTTATTACATTGGGGGTCACGAGCTGTCAGCCTCCACCCCAAACCCCGCTTTGCCTCCAGCATTTATAATGGTGTTAAATATATTAAAAAGCGTTTTTAATTTATAACGGGGGTGGTGGAGGGTGTCGCACTCAAAGGCTTGCGGTGTGAAAGGGGTTACAAGTACAAAAGTTTGAGAACCACTATTTTAGATCATTGTGCATCAAAGGTATACAGATCACAATAAGAGCAGTTTAAATTGGACATGTGATTGCATGAATCCTATATTCTCCATGGACTGAATGCATTTCGTTACTCAGCCAAGCAAGAAGACCCTGTTGAGCAGTCAGGACTATCACGCATGCATTCCTTCATAGGTGTGCTTCCCTGGTGCACCACCAGCAGTTTCAAAATGACTAGATTCATATGATTTTTGTCAGTCTTGATCTAACACAGCCAGGAGCACTGGTCTAATTTCACCAAGTGAAAAATGTTCCTCTAGTAGTGGACATGCACCAGAGAGATAAGACATGTGGAAACCAAAGTGAACATTGGTGAGATGTGCACACGCAAGCATTAAATAAAACTAAGATTTTGGGTAGTTTCCCTACTAGAAAAACTGAGGTACAAGCCCTCAAGGAAAAACAAACAGATCTCCAAATAAGCCATTAATGCCTCTTTGTATCTGGGTCAAACAGAGATGACCGCAAGAACAATGCAAAGAGAAGTGTGATACTGTTTTGTAAACATAATGAATCAAAAAAAAAAAAGTGCTCTTTTGAAGGAAGGCTAGGTTTCCGATCATGATTCCATCTTTCCCCCTGGGATTGACAAAACTGCTAAATTGCTTCAACCATTGAAGACTGACTTGGACTTCTGCATCAGACATCTAGAGCTGTTAAACAAATTAGTGGTTTGTTGCACCGTCATTAATAAGCTATGTTCACAACTGTGCATATTTTAAGTTTAAAGTTTAATTCTTCTTTCAGGAATATTATATGCAAATGAGCAAATAAAACAATGGTAAAATTAAAGCAGAAATGACTAAATCAGGATACATCAACCAACTATATAATGAGATTATCCAAAGGATTATCAGAATCAGTAACTCCCCTATTCCAGTGGTTTTTAAATTTGTGGGCCAAGATCCCAAGTTTGTAGAGCTAAGTACCTGCTCCCCCATCCACTGCTACTACATGTTCCCATTTCCTGCAGTTCCCTCCATTACCAATAGAATACCATGCTTCAAAGAAGCTTTCAAAAATACAGCCTTCTACCATTTCCAAGAGGGGAAAAATGCTAATTGAGTTGTCCTCACTTCCCAGATTTTGGGGAAGGTTGGGTTGAAGGGAGGGAAGTGAGAATGGAGCCTTCCTCCTCCCCACCCAAACCACCTGATGGCACAAGTGTGTGAGGGTGAGTGAGAGAAAGATGAGCCTCCGAAACATGTATGGCTACAGACTCTTCTTTGACTAAACACCTTTTAATATATCACTGTTTTGTCTGAAAGCATTTATAATTAGTGATCCTTATAGAAATAACAATTCTAAACAAAAAAAAACAAACAAAAAAAAGGAAGTAGTACACTTACATAAAAAGGAGATGAATTTTTCCCTCCAATGAGTAGGGTAGCTGTTTTTCCATTATACTCCTTTGGTGTGTACTTTAAAACATGGCAGTCTTTCACCTTAAAAAATAAATCACAGTAAACAGGGTCTCAAAACAGACACATCTGCTCATATTTTAATTTAAATTAACAATAGATATTAAACAATGTGAGCAAAGTCACAGTCGACTCGATTTCATTTGTTTAATAGAAGACACAAAGTTCAAAGAGAACATTTTAACCATTTATAATGAAGCATCTTTCAATTAACTGTTCACCAGAAAGCCTACTAGAACAGACACGTGGAACAGACAGTATTCTTATGTAAATCCTAAAAGTAAAATCAGTATCTCTCTTACCTGAAGTAATGTGACAGCATGTCTTTCACCATCCTTGGTCCATAACGGAATCATTCCCAACTTTATTGCAACAAGGCCAACTCTGCGGGAACCTTTAGATCAAAACAAACCAAGCCCTTAACTTTAGACTAAATAACTGACAGAATCAGAGTCTGTTGTTCGTCAGGGTATGCTAGAAGATCTTTTCCCCCCCCCCATGGAAGGGATTGAGGGAGGCGAGAACAAGTTTTTAACTTTGTGGGCAGGTTGGGAATAGCAGGGTTTCTTAATGTACACTTATGTTTGTGCAGATCAATACATGGGCTCAGTATTAATTACAATATATAATTTCTTGTTGAGAAGTCACTTCTGAAAAATACAAACATGACTTCCATTTTTGGCAAATCAGATGACTATCTAAAACAAAAATTAAGTGTTACATGATAACCATTATTTCACTAGGTTCCACCCCTCCCCCCCTCGCTCTAAATATTTAAGTTTTTATTTTATTCTCAGCCACTGTATAACCTTTAAGGGTTCAGATGCTTAGGTCTTTAGCTTGAATCACAGAACCCTAAGAGGAATAGTTAAGAAATAAATATTTTAAATGTGGGGGGGAAAAAGAGCAGCTCCAAATCTGTTATATAATATTTACATATTGTGTCACTTAGTAGCCATTCTAAGTATATGAAGCAGTCATCTGCAATGCCAGAAGCTAGATTTTACCAGAAGTATCACTAAAGTCTTGGTCAGCACCACTGCTGCAACAATAAGATAATTAACTAACCATTAAAAAAAAAAAAATCTAGAAAATACGTTCATCTAAGACTGTGTGTCAGAGGGTTCCTGTGGACTCTGTGGGACCTTAAACACACAAGCTATGCTACCTAGTATGCTACCTCTTCTATGCAGTGACTGGGAGTCAATCTGTAGTCCCTTGTGGATCAGAAATGCTACCAAGCCAAAGTCCCTGATTTTGGAATGAAGTCGTTCACATCAGTCAACAGCAGCTAACTACGTGGTACTCTCTGATGTGTTCGTGACAGTCATATTCCAAGAGTATTGAGGGGGCTGTGGCTGGAAAGTGATGATAAATGTGTTGAAGCTGAAGGAGAAGATCCTCAGGAATAAGAGAGGAACTTGAAGACTAAAGTAGTGCTTTGGTCCTTGCAGAGGTAAAGAAAGTGACTAAGGTAACAAAGAAGAAACTTTATAGAACACCAGTTCAATATTATTTGTATACTGCAACAGCCCCATTGCGACTACAGCCAGAGCTGCATCTGTTCATATACTAACCTGGTTTCCATGAGTGCAGTGGCCAAGGCTCATCTTTCAGTGGACACAGTTTACTGGCTGTTTGAGCTCTGTATTCTTCTGCTGTTAACTGCTTAAGGAACTGGGTGTTCTCTTCAGAAAGATGTTCATCCCACCAGGTGGTGCTATTAATATGCCTGACTATAAAGCACCAGGGTCCCCTACCAAGTAAAAAAAAATAAAAAAAGGAGAGGAGGGATTGGGGTTGCTTATTAATGTATATAATGCCTTTTACTACTGCATCTCATCACAAAGATTACAAAAGAATTAAACATCATTAACAAATCATGCTCAAGTGATGGCACTCAAACTGTCCCACCCTGATCATCATCCTTCAGATAATCTTGTATTTAATTTACTAAACACAAACAAATCAAAATCAAAAATAGAATCAATAGGAGCAATCAACCACATGCTAAAACAATAACTCAGTCTCTTATCCTACACCCTAGAGCTCACTAATCTCAGGCACTAGTGGATAACCAAAGAGAAGCAAATTCCAAAATGGAAAATTTCAAGCTGAGAAAGCCACTACTGGATTTCATTACCAGCCTCAAAAGAGGTTTTTAAAACCCAGGAACTCTCAACTAGCATAACAGCCCCCTCTCAACTGCCTTGACAGAGAATAAAGCAAGGGACTGCTTCTTAGGTAATTAGGTACCACACCATTTGGGTCTCTGAAGGACATCAACTCTACCTTACTTGCACCCAGAAGCAAACAGGAGCTCAGAACAGAGACTGAGTCACAATCACTACGTGCTCACAGAAGATACCACACAGACTCAGGAAGCAGGCAACTCTGCTTTGTACCAGATTAAAGACTTCGAGGTTGCCTTCATGTAGAGGATATTACCACAATCCAAGATGGAGGCAACCAAAGTCTGAATAACTGTTGCAAAGTATGTATCAGAGAGAAGCAATCATAAGCTTTGCCTTCACTAAGAAAAAAGGTGTGTCCTTACCATGAGTTAGCTAACACATGGTAACTAACATGAGGAAAAATCCTAGTGAAGACATGGCAGTTCTAATTTTAACATGTTATCAAGGCGTCCGTCCCTCTGGTGTTTACTTCACAACCTGCTAAAACATGTGAAAACTAGAAATGCCTTGTGTTGTGTTCACTAGGATTTTATCATGTGCTAGCTAGCATGGTAAAACATACATTTTTCCTAGTGAGGATGAAACCATAGCCTCTTGATCAGCCATATATAAGTGGCACTATAGACCACTGTGGCTTCCTGAAAATCCAGAATTAGTGATGACTCCAGATGGACCGGCAGACTGAATTGTTTATGCAAAACGAAGTCCACACCCTTAATGTTTAGTGCAGACACTGCTTTAGCCCACTTCTTTATATTCTTCCCCATGTCAAGCATTGCTTCCATCTTAGCAAGATTAAGTCACAGCTTGTTTGCTTTCATTCAGGTCCCTATAAAGGCCAAACACCGGGAAAAATAATGAAATTGTAGACAGGGCTTTGGAGCGGAGCCCAGAGCAGCTCCGGAGCAGTGGAGCTGCAGGTTTTTGCCTGGAGCCGGAGCACAGCTCCAAAGTCCTGATTGTAGAATCTGATTTTCATGGAAGAGTGATGTCTGGATGACATACAATGGTGGAGGAGGCCATGCAGAGATAATCATGGGCATAAAGATAGCAATGAAGGCAACAATGTCTCATACTCCTCTAGTTGCATTTATCCTGATCCACTCCTAAAAGAAACCAACCACTGATATGCCATATCCTTGGTTTCATATCCTACTTTAAAGCCAAACTGATGCATTCCTTAGACCTCCTGTGGAATTCGAGTGTTGCTCCATCAGTACTTCCTCATATTACAAACAAAACAGGGATATTCTTAAAAATCAGTGATGTCCTTGAGTGGATGGTAACTGAGAAGATTGTTACCTATGTGTTATTGCACAGTATGAAAATTAGGGCAATTACTTCATACTGCCTCAGCATGGGAGAGCCTGCTTAAAGGATGCACACGAAGGGTACATGTACACTGCAATAAAACAGCCACAGCAGGCCAGAGTCAGCTGAGTCTCTCAGTGTAGAGATTTGGGCTTGAGAAAGAGCCAGGGCTCTGGGACCCTGTAAGGGGGGGGAGGGTCCCAGAGCCCAGGTTGCAGCATGAACCCAAACCAGGTTGGATAAAAATCAATGATTTTTTTTTAAAATGGATTTTTTGATCAAATGCTTTTTGAGAAAAAAAAAAACCTATCTAAAGATAGTTTTAATTAAGATACATTAGAGCTCAAAGATATCTCATCATGGAATAGGGATTATAAATTCTAATTCTATAGTATGAGACAATATAGTCATGTAATGTTTAAGAAAAGTTTTGTAAATGAGTTCCAATAGTTCATAGATTAGGGACCCAATCTTATGAGGTTCCAGGGGCTTCTGTATAGATTATTTAAATTCATCTTTCTAGCTACCCAATGGGACTCAGTGCTTAGTCGAGGAGATACCATCAGAAATGCTTAGTTCTGTAGTTCTCAAACTCTGGCTTTGTGTCTCCAGAGATAACATGCTTGTTAACAGCAAAAATGTTTTTAAATAAATAAAGTAAATAAATAATATATAGAGCCCTCAACCCTGTTGTCCCTCTCTCTAATACTTACCTCTCTCTAAAAGTGCAAAGTTTCAAAAAGTTCAATGAATAGAAGATTGTTGGGGGTGGAATAGATCTGGACAAGGAGAAGTCTGGAGATAAATGTGAGAAGGGAGGGACAGGCAGTAGAAACAAAAGTGAAACTGTTTGAGCAGCATATTCCAGAAGTCTTGAGGTCTTTCTGAGTGCAGCCTTCACTGATTTGAAATCTGCCATACCATTCTCTCATTAGAAGGGAAAACCTATAATGGCAGCAGGCCATAAGAGAGACCCAGTTTGGGAATATTTTAATAAAGTTCCTCTACCTGTGGGTAAGACAGGCATGCATGCAAAATGCAAAGAGTCAAAGAAATGCAAGGCCTGGTTGCCCAAATGAAAACGTCATGAGAAGTGTTCCTTCTCAGGGGGAAGCTGCGTTGAAGATGGATGAAAGGAACATGTTTACCAACATGAAGATCTTGCATGTTCAGACTTTTTTATTTCAAACTTCTTTCTTAAGGACTGCCTGTCTTCCTTCTGGACTATTCTTGAATTCTCATGTTTGAGCAAATAAATGTAGTTGTTACTCAAGGATACTATCATTTTAGATGCAGTTGTGATAAAAAATAAATAGCTGAAATAGGCAGATCTTCCTTTTACAATTTCACCTTTAAAGTAGTGTCACTGAGTGTCAGTGAATGCAATGAGTAATACTAAATGAGCAGCATGGTAATAATAATTAAATAACTGCATTGACTTATTTTGTTTAGGAGAATCCATCCTCAACATACAGGATTCTGAAGACTATCCACCTTCAAGATCATCATCATTTTCTATAGTTTGAGTTATCTGCCAATGATAGTGTTTCAGTCACATCATGTATGTCACATAGCCACAGTATATCACCTGTAGCAAGGGGGAAAAAAATCTCCATCATCCAGAAACCACCATAGATAAATTTGTGATAAGAACCAGCAGATTACAAAAAGTGATAATTGATGAAAAAATTGCCCGGTTTGTTTATGCACCAAACTCTCCTTTCCATAGGATTGAGAACCCACACTTCATTAACATGGTCCAGTCATTAAGACCAGGATACAGTCCACCCAACAGAGCAGATGTCGCAGGCTGGATAAAGTGTCTGAAAGAGAAATTGAGTAGTGTGCAAAAGGTCTAGAGTAGGGGTGGCCAAACTGTGGCTCCAGAGCCACATGGAGCTCTTCAGAAGTTAATATGCGGCTCGCTGTTCAGGCACCAACTCCAGGGCTGGAGCTACAAGTGCCAACTTTCCAAAGCGCCAGGGGATGCTTACTGCTCAATCTGTGGCTCTTTGGCAATGTACATTAGTAAATTTTGGCTCCTTCATAGGCTCAGGTTGGCCACCCTGGTCTAGAGGGTAAAATTGTTAACCTGAGTCTTGATGGGTGGAGCAATGTCCACAATGATCCTGTTGTATGTGCCTGTGTGACAACAGAAGGGAATGTCTTCCTTACAGAAACAGTTGATACATCAGGAAATGCACACACAGCAGAATACTTACAAGAAGTAGCAGTAAAAGCTATAACAAACTGAAAAAAATTCAAATCTCTAGTACACAGCTTGGTCACAGACAATGCTGCAAATGTATCCAAGATGAGAAGAAATTATTTAGAAGAGAGTCCCAAGCTAATAAGATACGATTGCAGGGCTCATTTGATGCACCTCCTAGCCAAAGACTTCAGTGTTCCAGAAATAAAGGCTAATGTTGTTGAAATTGCAAAATACTTCCCTTACAACCACTTTGCAGCAGCAGCTCTGAAAAGTGGGAAGAACCAAGCTAACTCTCCCACAACACATGCGATGGAACTCAGTAGTGGACTGCTTTGAGCACTATATCAAGAACTGACCTAATCTGATGATAGTTTGTGAACAAAATCGTGAAAAAAAAATAGATGGCACTGTCACAGCCAAAGTTCTCAACATTGGGCTTAAGAGAAATGTTGAACAGCCTATTTCTGTAACCTTGAACAAAATGCAGGGAAATAGCTGTTTTATTGTTGATGCTGTTGAAATTTGGAAGGAACTGAGTGAGATCTTAAAAAGAGAAATAAGCAACGACAGAGTTCAATTACAAGCATCAAAAAAACCGAATGGGACAAGCACCATCTCCAGCTCATTTTCTTGCAAATATTCTTAATACTCAGTACCAGGGTCAAACCTTAACTGCTGAAGAAGAGGACTTTGCTGGATGTCCATGTCATAGCTATCATCCCTCTATAATGCCAACTATGATAAACTTCAGAGCTAAGGGTGAACCATTCAAGAAATATATGTTTGCTGATGATGTTTTAAAGAAAGTCACATGAGTGGTGGAAGTCACTTAAGCACTTGGATTCAGAGACTCTTGAAGTGATAAACTCACTTTTAACAGCAGTAGCTTCTTCTGTCGGTGTAGAAAGAATATTTTCTTCCTTTGGACTAATTCATTCTAAATTGAGAAATTGTTTGGGACCTGAAAAAGCCGGAAAGCTTGTTTTTCTTTTCCAGATTATGAGCAAACAGGAAAATGAAGGTGAAGACGACTGAGTTAGCTGCAGAAGTCAATATTTTAAGTTTCTCATGTTGACCTGGCTGACCTAGTCCATTAAATTTTTGTTTTGTTTTTGTAAATACTTCATGTAACTATTTTAGTTAACAAACAAAAACAAACCTGATTTTAAAAAACTTGAATGTTTAAATAAATTCAAAATGTATATGCTTGTTTTGTTAAAAGATTATGTTTGCTGTTTTAGGGAAAAAAACAGAAAACATAACATTGGTGTTTAAGTTAAAACAAAACAATTTAAATGTCTGTCTGTTGATATTCTCCTCCTAATACAGCATGGCAAGAAAATCCTCCAAATATTAATGATTAACCTATTGAATTGGAGATTGTTCACCTCCCTATGACTTCATATATATCTGCTTCAATTACCTTTGGTAAATGAAATAACCAATCATTCATTTTCTAATATAGCTGTAAAACTAATCTGAAGAGCTTTCAAAATAAATCACTGTTTAAAAATGTATAGTGTGTACCTTCTAAAAATGAAACCTACATCTCTGAGTTGCAAAGAATATGTATTGAGGTTATTACAACCAACAAGAATGCACTTTTATGTAGAAATCCATGATTAAATCGAGTCTTCCTGACTAGTGATTTAAATCAGGATTTAAATCAATTTGATGCACCCTGACCCAAACACCCACTGTGCAATTTTATAGTTCTGCAGCCTGAGTCCAAGTCAGCTGACAAAGGCCAAGCACAAGTATTTTACTTGCAGTGTAGACATACCCAAAGTGGCCCCAGTAGCACGGAAGGGAACACATTCTGGAGGGCTTAAGAAAGGACTGTGCCAATCCATTTCCACTGACGTGATTAGAAGATACAGTCCGTGCTACGAAACAGCATCGTGTCCAACCAGTTACAGTCAAGCCAACCATGTCCCATGTGTTCTGATTGAGTATTAACCATGGGGTATGTGGACACACACCATTCCTCGCTATTGGTACTGTGGTAGCTTGTAGGAACCCCAGCCACATGGGGGGAGGGGACAGGGAGTACAAAGATGTAAGAAGCAGATATGCCAAACCTGCAACAACAAAACGCAAACAAAAAATGGGCTTGTTTTTGGCTTAATTGGCTTGGGAGTTGCTTGTTGGCTAGTGTTTGGTTTGTTGCTTGTTTGGCTTCTAGTTTCTTGTTTTTGATCAGTTCCCAGCAAGCAGGGGCACGGGTAAGCAGGGGGGAGAGTCAGGGTACACAGCGGGCCCACCACAGTCCCAGACTGCACGCCGGGGGGATCGAGTCACATAGAGTGTTGGGGTTCTTAGGGATTGGCTTGTTTTGAAATGGGATTAGGTTGATTTTTGGCTTATTGTGAAAGTCGGGGTGCTTATTTACCGCACACAAGTTGGCAACTGTGGTCCCCAGTCACAACCATGGCAGAAGGTTGCAGCAGAGGAAGCAGGGCTGGCCTTACCATTAGGTGAACTGAGGCAGCCGCCTCAGGTGCCAGACAGTGGGGGGGGACACCACTAGGACTCAGAGTGTAGAAAATTGTGTCTGCTGCTGGTGCATATGTATTTGCTCTGCTCTAGATGTACAGAGATGGTGGAGTGCTGTGCTGGAGGAAGGAGGGCACAAGAGACATAACAGGCAGGCAGGAGAAAAGGTGAGAGGGAACAACAGAAAGCAGCAGGAGCTGCAGGGAGAGAAAGGAGGAGGAGCGCCCCTGGAGCAGCATTCAGAAAAAGAAAGCAAGCAAAGGAAGCTTTTTTATCTAAGCAGAAAGGAGCTCTCCTGAGATACATAGACACAAATGTTCACGGTGAACCTTCCAGCCCCAGTAAGGATGTGAGTGGTGAGGAGATGCCTGATCTCCAGTTAGTCAGAGAGCAAGTGACGTGGCAGCTACTGCAGCATCCATATCTCCATCTCAAATGGATGTAACCATGCACATTCCTGAAGAAAAGTGTAGATCAGAGAAGAGCGTGGTGGAGGCGCAAGCAACAGCAGCTGCTGAGTTTAGTTCCTTAAGTCTAGATGATCCAGGACTGCGGACCCACTTGAGCAGTAAGTAGCCTGAGGGACTTCCTTGTACTGCATGGGCCACAGCAAGTGAAAGACTTCATGCTCCCCAAAGATGGATGAAAACTTCTATTTTCATTAACACATTACTGGCTTGAAATCCCCAATGGTGTCAAAGTGGAGAGGCCATGGCTTATGTATTCAAAAACCCAGAATGCTGCATACTGTTTTTGTTGCAAACTCTTCCAGTCTAATGTTTCGGCCACATTGGGTTCTACAGGCACAAAGGACTGGAAAAATCTGGCTAGAAATCTGGCATGCCATGAGAAGGCAGCGAATCACCAGAGAGTATTCCATAGGTGGAAAGAGCTTGAGATGAGACTAAGGTTAAAGGCCACCATAGATGATCAGCATCAAGAAAATATTGCATCAGAGTCTCTTTACCGGCAAAATGTTCTGAAAAGGCTCATTGCCATTGTGAGAATGCTTGCTACCCAAAACCTAGCACTGCATGGCACTTCAGATCAGCTGTATGTGCCAAACAATGGAAACTTCCTTAAAATTGTGGAGCTGATGGCAGAGTTTGATGCTGTTCTCCAGGAGCATCTAAGAAGAGTCACCACCCAAGAAATAATGACAGGTTTCAGAGTCACGGCCATGTTAGTCTATATCCGCAAAAAGAACAGGAGTACTTGTGGAACCTTAGAGACTAACAAATTTGAGCATAAGCTTTCATGGGCTACGGCCTACTTCATCGGATAGGATAATGGTGCCAACATGAGAGGAAAGAACCGAGGAGTGCAGACACAGATCCGAGAGTTAAACCCTCCAGCTTTTTTTGTTCCATGCAGTTCTCATTCATTGAACTTGGTGGTCAGTGATGCAGCATTAGCTTCTAGTGAAGCTGATGCATTTTTTAATGTAATTCAAAGCATCTATGTATTTTTCTCTGCATCAACTCATTGATGGCAAATTTTGAAGAAACATCCTCTCCGACACTGAAACCACTGAGTGCCACATGATGGGAAAGTCGAGTGAAGGCGATAAAGGGAAGATAGATGATGCCATAGTTGCCATTATAGAGGATAATGATATGACAGGAACTGTTCGTGGGAGAACAGTGGCAGAGGGAAATGGAATCACCAGAAACATACATAACTTCAAATTTCTGTGTGGCTTAGTGTTATGGCATGACATACTGTTTGAAATAAATGTTGTAAGCAAGAGACTCCAAGGTGTTGACCTTGATATATCTGGAGCAATGGAACAACTGGACAAAGCAAAGTCATACCTACAGTCTTACCGGTCAGATGCAGGATTTCAAAATGTTCTGAAGAGTGCACAGAAGTTGGCAGAGGAACTTCACACTGAAGCTATTTTCTCACCCATTCAAAATACAAGAGTCACTGAAGAAGACGACATTTTGATTATGAGGCACAGGATAATCCCATAAGAGACCCCAAACAACAATTCGAAGTTGAATTCTTTAACCAGGTGCTAGATTGTGCAATACAGTCAGTTGAAGAACATTTCATGCAGCTCAAGGAACACAGCAGTATATTTGGGATGTTGTATGATATTCCAAAACTCCTCACTATACCTGAAGATCTACACCAGCAATGCAGGGCACTAGATACAGTGTTGATACATGATGACATGCGCGATATTGATGCGAGTGATTTAGGTGATGAACTGAAAGCCCTTTCAAGATACATTTCAGCAGGCTCAACTCCAAAGGCTGTTCTGGAATATATGTGCACAGATAAGATGACAACCCTCTTTCCAAATGCTTTTGTTGCTCTGCGCATGCTTCTGACACTTTCTGTAACAGTTGCCAGTAGAGAACTCCGCTTCTCCAAGCTGAAGTTAATAAAAAACACATCTACGCTCCACAATGACAGAGGAGAGACTGGCCGGCCTTGCAACCATCTCACTAGAGCATGAGCTGGCCCAGACTGTGGACCTTCAGCAGGAAGCAGTTCAGATCTTTGCAACCAAGAAGGCACGGAAAGTACCACTGTGATTATTCAAACAGATAAAAATGCCAGTGTTTACTATGCAGACAAGAAAAGTTACATTTGCTGTTCAGGCATTTGAAAGTTAAGTGTTATTTAAAATTTTTGAACGAGGCATTTTAAGTTGTTAGTTCTCCTTTATTGGAGTAGGTAGCAGAGCAGTACCATGAGAGGAGTAGAACAGGAAGAAGACAGAATTGAGACCTTTCAAAGTTATGGCCCAAGCAAGGGGGCATCATTTCAGCTCCCTGCCAAAATTTTGTTGGCCGCCCCTGAGAAGAAGGGCCTTAAAGAAGCCAAGGAAGTCACAAATGGAACCCAGAGGCGATGGGGCCAAGCCCCGGGGTTCTGCCAACACCCCCTGCCCTGGCGAGGCGCATCCCCACAGCCTCAGGGGAACGTGGCGGGCTGGCTGCGCGGAATGGAGGGACGGGCAAGCGCACCCTCGGGCACAGGGCGCACCCCGGGCACCAGAGCCCAGGTGACTCCACCCGAGCCCCCGCCCCGCCGCCCCGGAGTAAGCGCGGGGCCGCACCGACCTCCCCTCCCCACCAGGCCGCGGGGCTTTGCCGCGTCCCCTTCCCACAGCTCCGCACCCACCTGTTCCCGGTACCGGCCGCCGCCTGCACTGGGCCGCCCGGACTTCCCGCCAGCAGGCGCACCCCCGCCCGGCACAGCAGCGGCCCCCAGCCCACCATAGCTCCCGCTCCCGGCACAGCCTGGTCTGGTCCGTGCGGAAAAACCTTCCGCCCGCCCCGCCGCCCGCAAACAAAGTTCCGGACACCAACTGCGAACACCCCTCAGGGGAAGAATTCCGAAGGGCACCGCGCCGGGGCAGAGGCGGGGCCTTCTCAAGCCCCAGTCTCCGCCCCCCGACGCAGGCGAGACCGAACTTCTCCTTATTCCCTTAGCGCACAGGCAGCTGCGTAGATGGGAGCGGGGGATTCTGAGAGAGCCATAGAGAAAAAGGGAGGGGAGGGAGCAGCCCCAAGGTCCCTGCAGCAGGAAAGCGGGGGAGGATCAGGGAGCTGCCCCCTGGTGGTGGGAGTTGGTCACCGCAGGGGCAGCAGGTTGGCCAGGACACGTGGGTTCACAGTTCATTGCTGGGCCCAGGAGTGAAAGTGAGCTGGTATGGGCCGGTACTCTGTACCGGTAAGAACCTGCAGTGGCCCATACCCAGCCCATATTAAAGTGGCAGCGCTTTAATGTCCCTGCTGGCAGGACCGCTGACGGGGGGAGGGAGGAAGGGGCAGCAACGTTAAAGCTCTGCCGCAGCAGCGCTTTAAGGATCCTCAATGTTGCTGCTCCTTCCCCCCGTCAGCGGCCCTGCAGCAATGTTAAAGCGCGGCCATGGCAAAGGGCCCTACAGCGCTTTAATGTCCCTGCCCCATTCACACACACACCCTACAGCCTCCGACTGGCGGGGGAGGCGGGGCAAGGGAGCAGTTGCCCTGGGGCCGGTGATTTAAAAAGGCCTGGGCTCTGGACATCGCTGCCGCGCCCTTTAAATCAACACGGGAGCCCTGGACGGCGCGGGCCAGGCGGCCTGAAAGGGCTGGCTGGGGGATGTTGACTCCCTACTTTCACGCCTGGCTGGGCCCCAAGCTCTTTGCTCAGAATCTTGGTTTCACCTCTCCTCAGACAACGCAGCTAGTATGTCCATGCCTGCCCAAAGTGTAGCTCACCTTGCTGGGGTTGAGCTTTGTCTTTGCATGAGTCTAGGAGGCTCCCTAGGGCAGTAAGTGCCATGGTGCAGGGCTCACCCCAGCCCCAGCTGCCTCTGGGCAGCTTATCAGCTAGCATGGGCTACAGGTGCAGAACTCCACCCTGTTACAACCAGGCTTTTCTCCACTACTGCTGTCCTCATGATGAAGGCAGATTTCGAGCAGTTTCACAGCCCAGTCAGTTTCCATTAGGACGGTCCTGGCAATAGCGGGATGGGAAGTCATCTTCGTAAGTTGAGGACTGGTTTGGAAGGAGAGCAAACAAATCTAGATTCCAACTGGAACAGTTTAACACACAGGGTGTGGATCAAGCTGGTTTATTGTTAACAAGAGCTCTTGCCGCAGGGCAGAGAAGAGAGTCTTACACAGATCTCAGATGCTTGAACACACACTCAAATTGAAGCCCCATGCTAAAATGTTTCCAAAATACCAGATCCTATTTAGAATAATAATTTAGAGACACAGATCATAATTATACCAAGCTCACATATAGCACTGGTCATCTGTAGATCTAAAAGTGCTTAACAAAGGTGAAGTGGGATGTGGCTGAAGTGGAAAACACACACACTCAGTTAGTTATGTGGAGTGTTTGGGAACCTCATTGTTCTAATGGTCCCAATTGATAATAATTAAACATTTTTCTTTTCTCCCCTTTTTTGTGGGCATGTTCAGACAAAGGTATATTGCTAAGGCATTTCAAATGATACTATCTTATCATATGCAAAACTCCAAACACTACCATTGGTCAACTCGACCAGGCCTATCTTTGTGCCTGCTTTATAAATGGAGATACAAACATATTGCTAAGTCCAAGCTGTCGTCCGTATCATCCAGAATTCTGACTCAGACAAGGTTCCAGATCAGATGCTTCCCAGGGAAAGCGCAAGAATCACCATAATGGACAATTATGGAATAACTTCTCCATATGAAAAAATTACTTCCTAATTCCAGGCAATTAGTGTTTAATTTATGCTGTGAGCATGATGGTTTATATCCTCTATTTATATTACATCTAGCTAATATAACTGTGGATGTCCTAACCACATAAAGAGCTAATACTTTCCTGAGTCCTGCTAAGCATCTGGAATCAATGATATCTTGTGGGTTTCATAGATTAATTATATGATGCATCAATTTACTTTTATCAATTTTAAATGTATTGGCTTTCAGTTCATTTAGATGGATAGAAGTGAACAGTGTCCACTTACTTCTAAGATACATTTGTACATGGTAAAAATGTAAATTGTTTTCTAAAAGACATTGCTTGAATGGATCTCAGAAGTCTGGATCGCTATGTGGTGCTTACTGGGCTCAGACAGTTGAATACTTCAGCAGTTTTCCTCTTCTCTTTATTCCCATTTGAGAACTGAATTACTGAGGAGGAAAGAAGAGTATCTACAACATTACCTTGTATTCCTCAAATAGTATTTGTTTAGGGTCTATAGCTAGGCTGGTATTAGCACAGTTGAAGAGATGTACATTCCACAGTTACATGAAGCTGAGGCACAAAGTTCAAATCTAACTTCCCCAAAAGTCGGGATCTCCAAATTCAAAGATTTCCTCCCCTCATCCTACAAGATAGGGGCCTGGTGTGTAGTTTGGGTGAGGATCTAACTTTCCCTGCAGTTCAGATTGTTCCAATTTCATTGGGATGGATGGGGAGGGAGAGGGAAAGAGTTTGTGTACATCTCTCAATTGTGATTAAATGGAATTGATTTAAAATCTGGGGCAGCTCACACATTGATTTGTAATAAACTAAGTCTTAATCCTTCAGTCAGAACCACATGGATGCAGGGTGGATCTGACTGAAGAATTGGGGCCTTTGGTACTTATAAGTATTTAAGAGATCAGCATGTAGGGGTTAAAAATGAACAATGGACCTGTTGCTGTTTAAAGTATCTTGATTCCATTAATAGTGCTCATGTAACTGTTACTGAGAAACATCATTTTACTGATACTTCACCAAACTAGGAATTTTGTAGTTAAAATTGTGGATAAAATACAGTTACATAAACCAAATTCTTTAACAGTATACATAAAGAGATAGCGTTATGTATTTACATTTCAGAAAGGGCCACTCTGCTCATCTAGTCCAACCGCCAACATCACACAGAACCTCACTCAGTAATTCCTACCTCAAGTTCAATAACTTGTGAAAAATTAGGATTTACCTTATGATAGCTTTGAACGTCTCTGCTTTCTCATTTTTGCCAATTTTGAGATGCAACGTTCATATCCTGACCTGCCTCGCATTGTCAAGATGAGAATTCCCGGGTCAATGCTTTTGCTATTTTGTTTTAAAATAATTTTACCCTTCTTTGTGCTTATGTTATATTGCAGTTCTCCAAGCAGTCTCAAAGCCATAATATGCTTCCAACAACTGGATGTAGCCAAGGTCCAACAATGCAATAAACAGCCACAATGTCAATAACTGTTCCTAATTCCAAGATCACAGTGTTTCCAGAAAAGAGTACTGTACTCTTCTTCACTTATCAGTGATGGGCTCCCTTCTAAAATTCCCCTAATGGGTTCATTAAAGAAACGTGATGCTATCAGTCTTGCCTGGCTGAATTGCTAATGAGTCTCAGGTGTTTTTCTGGAGATCACCACAAGATCCATGCAGGTTGGTGGACCATGATCTGTAAAATTTGGCTAGAATCAGGAGGATTCAGTAGAGCTCTCTCTCTTTCTCTCTCTCTCTTAGGCATCATATTGTGCCCCAGTTGGTGGTCTGCACTTATATATTTCATCATGGGAGGGGGTCTGCTTTTCTTTCTCTCACTCACATGCAGGGAGATGGTCTGCACCTATTAAGGTAAATTCAATGGCAAAACTGACTTCCATAGTGATCAGGAGCAGGTCCAAAGCTATCACTAAGGGGAAAAAAAAAAAAAATACAATCCTTCACCCTTCTTCCCATTTGAAATTTCAGATGTCCCCTACAGGTTTCCGAGCACTTAAGGGGGTCATCCCAGAATGCTAAGACATTTTGCTCTCCCAGGGCTCCGATGCTCGCAGTAACATGGCAGACTTCAATCGGACAAAAGAAAGAGCAATGACATTTCCAAAGTGAGTTTTCTGAGCGGCGTTATAAATGTGTCACCAAAATTTACTTAGTGCTTTACTCATCATCTTAATGGTGTCATTCCTTGTTATGGCTGCCAATAGGATTTGGGTCAAGATCTCAACCTGGGGAGTCATCTCCAGAGCCTTGCTGCTGCTGTGAACTCTGTTCCATGGCTGATATGCCTAGAGTTTATCTTATTTATATATCTGCAAATGCCTTTCTACTTTTTGTTTTAATATCCTCTGCCATCCTACAGTTGCAACCCACAGTTTCCACCATGTTCATTACCTGGGTCTACAGCTTGTTCTTCACTGTAGTGCTGGTTTGCCTATTCTCTTGGGCTCTAGAGATAATTGTTTATGAGGAATATATTCCCTGTTCTGCAATTAGTAAATGTGGATTTGTATATATTCCTCTCTGCTTTCTCTCCTCTCCTTCACTGCCCATCTCCAGAACCTGATCCAAAGGTGGTTGCTGTAGCCATTCTTCGTCTTCTGTTTTTTTAAGTTTTTTTTTTTTAAAACAGTGGTTCAAAATATCCTCTTTTTGAAATGTGTGCATCAGAGTTCTTGTACATTATTAGCATTTTAATTATATAGTAGCATATGCTAATATTGTGCCAGTGGGAGTTTCCATGGAGCCTTGAACGAAGAGGCATGTTTGAAAGTTCCAGGGCCCAGAAAATCCCAGAGTGTACAGGCTTTTGCATGGGTGTTGCCCCCTTGCACACGCACAAACACATTCTGATCGGCCACAGCCTCAGAGCCCTACCCATCTGCTCAAGCTGGATCGCAGCAACAGACAACAGGGCAAGTCCTGGAGGGAGCACCATAGACTTACAATGATTATATTGATTTTTGAAAGTGCAGCAGACATAGATTTGATTTGAAAGTGCTCCTGTGAGGTTTATCTCCTGGCAAGTGGGCAGAATAAGTTCAAAGGCCTGTATTTAACACTCAGCCTGCCTGAGTTGTTTGGAGGCTGCCTGTCACAATGATATGGGAGACAAGGGACGATGGATTTTCCCCTCACACGGCTGACTGTAATGTATATATGCAGGATGGCTCATTAAGTGCAATGTTTCTCCATGGGCAGCAGGTTTGTATAATTTTTGGTGGTGCCCCGAATGAGTCCAAGCAGAGCCGTCCTGTCTATAGGATGGACTGGGGCAACTGCCCCGGGCCCAGCAATTTGGGGGGTCCCGTGCTTCAGGGGGACGTGGGGTCCAGGGCGGCCTGGGGGGTTAGCGTGGGGCCTGGCACCAGCAGCAGCGAGCGACCCGATCCCAGCCCATCCCGCTCCGCCCCGCTGGCTCCCAGCATCACTCGGGGGAGGGGGCAGAAGCCGGAAAGAAGCAGGGCGGGGGTTTGGGGAAAAGGGTGGAATGGGGTCAGAGCAGGGACAGGCTGGGGCTGGGTCTCTCACTGCTGCCAGCGCCAGGATGCCCACTAACTATCCAGGCCACCCTGGACCCACAGCCGTCCCGTCCAGAGGATGGACCGGGACAACCTCCCCGGGCCCTGCGCTTTGGGGGGCCCCCCGCACTTCAGGAGCGCATGGGGTCCAGGGTGGCCTGGGGGGTTAGCAGGTGGCCTGGGGCCGGCAGCAGTGAGCGACCGGCCCCAGCCTGCTCCCATTCCACTCCTTCCCCCAACCCCCCCTGCCTCTTTCCAGCTTCCACCCCCTCCCCCAAGCAACAGCAGGAGCTAGTGGAGCGGGGTGGGCTGGGGCTGGGTCACTCGCTGCTGCCGGACCCAGGCCCCCCGCTAACCCCCAAGGCCGCCCTGGGGCCCCCCAAAGCGTGGTAAGCCCAAACATTGGTGGTGCTGCACCCACGTTTCTAAATATTGGTGGCGCACTGACACCACAAGCCCATATAATTCGCTGCCTATGCCTACCATGTTTGTTTACCTTTAATCATTGATATATTTTGTAAAGAGATCATCATGACTGATCTCTGGGCAGAAGGGCCCCATGTTTGTTAATCTGCATACAACCAATGCAGGGAGAGCACAGTACTCACTGACCAGACCCTACCTTGCGTCCATCAGACACATCGCCACAATTTCCCTCATCATCCATTGACAACAGCTATGGAAACCTAATTGCTTTTCTATTTCTCACTAGGCTACACACAGGAGAGGAGTTCAACCTGCAAAACAACTAAAACTAGTGACTTGTCACGGGGTCCACTCACCACAGTGGTGCCTCCTGCTGAACATCCTGGGGATTAGCTCTGCCAGTTGGTGCACCCTCTTCAGGTGGTGCCTCTCCCATTGTCTTCTCAGCCTGCGGACCCACCTCACTCTAGGAACCTCAGCATCCTCTTCATGACTTGGCCCTCTGGTTGGGTCACCAGCCATGTTTCCCCCTGCCGAGGGTACCCCAAAGTCTTTCTTGGCAAACAGTCCCAGGCAGTCTTCTCCTGTGCTGCCCTGATGATGCCACTTCCCCAGTGGCCTGTAGGGAAACCTGGGCCCACCCTCTACTCTGGTTTCCAGTCCAGGGACCCTCAGCTCAGCAGTTCTGGTCTCTCAGCCCCCATTACTCCTTCCTTGGACTGGTTCGTACTCTTCCTGCTTCCCCGCCCCTTCTCTGGGAGTACCAACTCTTTCTTCCCATGGAGTGACTGCTGCCTGCCATCCTGTAGCCTTTCCCAGCAGCCTTATCTCTTCTCAGCTCCTGGGCTTTATAGGCTCCACCTATTCCTGCCCCACTGAACCTCCTTAACTCCCTGCTCCCTGGCTACTCTTCCAGGTGCAGCCTGGGCAGTTAATTGGCCTACCTGGCAACCTTAACCCCTTCTAATCCTTTGTGGGGTAAACACCCTATCACATGCCTCCTCACATGAGTCACTTGGGAAGCTCTCTGCTCTAGTGGATTAGGCATATGTTTTGCAGTCTTGGTTTTAATCGTGGTTCTGATTCTGATTTACTGTGTAATGACCTTTGACAGTCACATAGCCAGCATTTTCAAAAGTCTGTGTGGCCAAAAGTGGCAAGTGTGGGGTAGCTAAATAGGGTTTTTCTTGTCCCTTGAAAGGCCTTGGTCAAGTAGGCTGCCGGAAAGGACGTGTGGTAATCAGCTATACCAGCCCTATATTTTTCAGGGACCCATTGTCCCATGCTGGGGGATCTTCAGCTAGGGGGGTGCAGTCTGTGTTAGTGCACAAGAATCTGAAAGTAAAACTGAGTAGAAATATGTGACCTGATTAGTCTAGTTTTGCTCTCCAAGCTGAATGAAATTCAGATAATAAATAAACAGCAGCATAGAAGGTGAGAAACACAATGGATTTGTTCATAATCAAAAGGATTATTAGTAAGGCAGGTGCAAAAATTTGTGGGTTTTTTTAATACATGAATTTTCCCCAAAGAGTATGAACTGTACTGTTGTAGGCTAAGGCCAAATTGTAGAGGTATGGGGCTGGGTAATTCTAAGGGAGAAACCCCAGGAGCAACCAAACAGAGGGGAAAATTTTAGGTAAGGGTATGTCTACACTGGCACTTTTGTCGGTAAAACTTTTGTCAGTCAGGGATGTGGAAAGAAACCAACACTGACTGACATAAGGTTCACCGACAAAAGTGCTGGTGTGGACAGACTATGTCCACAGGAGAGGCTCTCCTGCCAACATAGCTAGTGTTACTCGTTGGGGGTGGTTTAATTATGCTAATGGGAGAGCTCTCTCCCGCCGGCATAGAGCGGCTACACGGGAGATCTTACAGTGGCACAGCTATAACCATAAAGCTGTGCTGCTGTAAGGCCCATAGTGTAGACATAGCCTGCATTGTTATTTTATTGTTGATTTATTGGTTAACAAAGCCAAACCCCAGGGAAGGGGTGGACTTTGACATTACTTAGTTTTGAATTGGGTTTTTAAAGGGGGAAGGGAAAGGGGCCTGCTTACATCTCAACTGAACATCTGTGATCTGTTTGATAGTTTGGAGCTGAACCTCACAGTTGAATGTATAAGGGGCCAAACCAAAACCCTAAACCCCTCTGAATTTTGGATGAATTCAGCTCCAGAGCTGAACACTGTATCTTGGACCAATCTCTTCTTTATCTCGTAGAGCTGGACAGGAGCAGTAGGAGTTTATGTGTCACATGAAATGTATGTAGAATGATTAGTATTTCTCTCATGTTGGAAATGTTAATAGCTGCAGTAATAGTATCTCTTGTTTTGAACTATTTATTTTTCCCTTCTGTGTATGATTATAACTGTGTTAAAATCAATTAATAAATACACCTCGCTAAAAAAAATGAGGGAAAGGCACCCTGGCTGCAGAGCTTTGATCGAGTACATAACAGAGGTGCAGTATGTCGCTGAGCTCCTACATTTGGGAGGAAGTAAATTGGAAAGGCTCAATTTACCCCCAGCATTAGTAGGTGCTGCTGTTCTCAGAGATATCCAACCTCCCCCTCGCCCCTGGGTGGGCAGGCAGGTAGTGCCTGAAGTGTCACATTCTGCCCCCCCGGGGGGCTCTGGGGGGAGGGCAGCTGAACTTGGTGTGGCTGCTTAGGGGTGTACTGATGGTCAAAGTCCTGATTGCTTAAGTGTTCATCGACAGCAAATTCCAAAGGGGCGAGAGTTTGGCAGAAGAAAATTCATTATTAAAGGCAAGCTAAAATCTTCTCAGCGTTTGTTTCACAATATTTTCCCCAGCCCTTATGAGGCTAATAAAAAAGAATAAAAGATTTTTTTTTATTGTTTTCAAAGGCGAAAAGGCTAGTAGAATATAAATCATAGTGTAGTTACAACAGGCAATAATACAGAAAGACACATATGTCGCATACTGCGATATATATAATACCACAGGCATAACAAATAACCACAGCAAATTCTGCTGATTTAGCAGTAGAAAGTAGAAAAGTATTGAAAACAATTAACTGACATGTAAATACAGCATATGGGCCAAATCCTGGTCTCCTTTGCATCCTTTCATTGATTTCAGTAATATTCTCCCCACTATTCACAGTGGCAGATAACACTTCAGTACAACAGGAGGATTTAGAGTCCAAGCCTGCAGCTGTTACCATGAGTAGTGCTGCCTTTTGGGGTTAGTCTCAAATACAATGGCACTGTTCAAATCAGGGAACTCATGCCTGGCATTAAGCGTGAGATTTCCAAATGTGTTCAGTGTGAAACTGCGTCTGCTCCATTTGAAGTCAATGGTGACGTTTACACTGAGCTCAATAAGAGAGCGTTAGAGCAACGTGGAGTGTTTTAGAACATCCCCCTCCGCACAAGGGTGAAATCCTGGCCCCAGTGAAGTCAATGGGGAGCTTTGCCATTGACATCAGGGTTTTGTGTCTTGTCAGAATTAAATGCTTGATTATCAGTGGTTTGCAGTGTTGATGTAGCCATGTCTTTCACCAACAGAAGTTGGTCCAGTAAAAACTATTACCTCACATACCTTGTCTCCTTAATCATAAGTGGTGGTGTTAGCATGGTTACTTCTCCATAAGATTTCAGTGGAAGCTAAGCATGAGACAAGCGGACAGAATTTGAACCTAAGCATCCTCTTTTGTTTTCTAATATAAATGTCTTATTGAAACAAAAACAAAATAACCTATCAAAACCATTGATTGGCAGTCTTTATGTTGCAGTTTCTGTTCTGCTTGAGCTGTACATTCATTATCTTTTTCCATTTTGATGGACAGGGGCCTTCTGCATTCAGGGATAACAGGTTTAAGAGGCTCACCTATAATATACATATGTATGGCGAAACAGGTTACTTGCTAAAAGTATGTATAATTTTGGGACGTTATAGTTTTTAAACTGTATTTTCCAGGTCATTATATACTAAGAAAGCTGAGCTGGTAATGACACACTGTTAAGTATCAGAGGGGTAGCCGTGTTTGTCTGGATCTGTAAAAAGCAACAGAGAGTCCTGTGGCACCTTTAAGACTAACAGATGTATTGGAGCATAAGCTTTCGTGGGTGAATGCCCACTTCGTCGGAATTTTGCAAACCAAAGCAAAGATTTCAGTCAGCCAAAGAGCCACCATGCAAGAACTACCCAAAGAGCTTAAAACTGAAGGCGTTAATCCTACAAAGATTTAGGCATGTGCTTCACGTGATGCACATGGTTCGTCCCATTGCTTTGAATGAGAGCACGCAAACGCATAAGAGAAGGATGTACCTAAGGTCTGGTCTCTACACACAAAATTGCACCAGTTTAAAGGTGTTATTTTCAACCAATTTAATTAAATTGCTGCAATTTTGTGTGTGGCCATTCTTAAATTGACATAAACCTAGATAATGTCAGTTTCACTTGGCCCTGTAAATTTAGTTTCCAATCAGATTCACAGGGACAAGCTAAACTGATTTAACTAGTTTAAAACTGGGTGATCTGTTTACACAGGAGTTTACACAGGTTGCACTAAACTGGTGCAAGCTTGTGTGTGACACGTCCTTAGGCTTTGCAGGGTCAGTGCCTAAACACACATGTAAGACATCATGAGATGGAGGGAAGACAAGGATGGAGACAACAAGGGAGCAGGAGAAATGAATTGGGGAGAGCATATTTTCTTCCTTTTCCATAAGCAATGAGTTTCTTTCAGTGAGTTGCCTTGCTTCATAATTTTAAAACATCCTGCATGTCTGGATAATGGTTGTTGGTCAAGCACAGGAGTGACAGTGAGCCATGCCAAAGGGGTGGTGAGTTGGAAACAATGGTTGAGTTTTAAATGTGAGCTGCCCTAAAATACCCTAACAAATAGCTTTCAACACCATGAAGATTATCTTGTGATAGCAGTGTTTTGCGCTTACCTTGTTTTGTTCTGTTTCTGCAATGTATAGCATTTAATCATCTCTTTTTTCCTTTTTCCTGATGGTTTATAAATACTGGAGCACAATGGCTAATGGGCCCAGCCCTTCTGTCATTTTAGCAGTCTTTTCTAATGTTCCCATTCCCCCTGATATCAGTGTGCCAAATTCAATTATTATCCATCTTAGGTATTTCTAAGCTTGTTGTGGCTTTGCTGTCTATGCAACATTAAGAATATGAGGAAACCACACAGGCACAGATGGGTTCCAACTAACAACATGGCTTAGTTACATCGATACACTACAGAAGCTCTTGCAGGATTCTGGTGCAATAGAAGGTTTTCTGCACAGAAGACAGGGAAGCCCACTAGAGGGCTCCCAAATTATTTAAAGGAATATTACCAAATTCCAATATATTACAATAGCCTTCACAATCTTTAATGTAGTTATCTTCCCAATGCCTCTGTGAGGTAGGAAAGTGTTATTATCCCCATTTTACAGATGGGGAGCTGAGGTCAGATTAAATGACTTTCCCAAAGTCAGACTGGAAGTCTGTGGTGGAGCAGGGACCCTAACCCCAGCTAATACACAAACTATTGGACCATCCTTCCTCTCATTTATGTTACTGTGAATCTGAAGTGATTGCTCTGACATCCGGGGTGTAATCGCATGGGTTTGTAAAATGTGATGCATGCTTATGTAAGTGGAAATAACAACCCTGATCTTAGTATAAGTCACATAAGTACGTGCTTGCAGGAGCTGTTCCTTTGGGTTTTTTGACCGTAGAACTAAAGTTTCCCCCTCCCCCCCCGCCTTTTTTTTTTTTTTGATTTGCAGCCAACATGCTGATACAACATCAGATTTTTTTTGCAGATTTTTATAAAGCTAAAGACACATAATCACTTTTTGGATGGATGACTGCAGCTCCTCAGAGTGTAATCAGATTATAAATTGGCTGCTATGTAATCAGTCAGAAGAGTATTCCATGCTCGGTGAGAACAGAATTGAAGGCTTCCTGCAAAGCAGCGAAATGATTAAACTTTTTTTGGGAGGGAAGACAGAGGGGGGAGGGGGAACGCAAACAATGTTACTTAATGAAATTAGTTTCCATTCAAATACATTGGCATGTATATTTTCCAGAACCTAAGGACTGAGAAAATGAAGACTCATTCTGCACCTTTATAGGAGAAAAGTCATGTTGTGTTGATTGATTTGGTTCTGGGACTTTCAAGTCTATTCTACAAAATCAGGACGACAAGAAGGGGCAGAGAAGAGGGATTCTGAGTGCTGTAGCAGAAGATTAATTCATATTAAAGTCAAGTAACGAGGTGGTTAGACTGCTACACAGCTATAGTAATTCTCCTTGGGTGAAACTCCACCCCAGTGGTGATAGTTCACATAAAGTCCTCTGGATTATTTAAACCAGGAGTTAAGGATTTAGAAGGGCTTTAGTGGTGTAGAGGGCCTCATGTAGGCCATCCGTGCTGTGACAAATTTCACCCCCTAAGGAAAGGGAGAGAATAAACACTGTGAATGGAGGCAACTGTTTTCTTATCCTAGGAACCATTCAGCTGACTTTAGAACTCCTTCCAGGCCCAAATGTGTGAATGAATTTAATTACCTGTATGTAATATGGGGCTGAATCTTCTCTTCAAGTCACTTAAAAGCATAAGGACTTGCTCCTTATGAACATAAAACACAGTAAGGTCACTCCCTTCTGAAGCCTCACTTTAGTCAGTGCAAAGAATGCATTTGGGAACTAGAGGTACCCACCACACAAAACTCAACAGAAACAGGGGACACGTCCTTGGCGAAGTAAGAGCCTGTAGACAAAAGCAAGCAGATGGTGGCTGAGTTTGGTGGGAGGACGAGTGTGATTAGGAGGTTCCAAATCCAATCTTCTTGCACAGGCAGCAATGCACCTGTAGAGCTGCTTAACGAGACAAGGTGGGTGAGGTAATAAGTGATGCAATCTTTACATTAGAGTCAGGTGCAGGAGGCAGTTGGCATAGGTCCCACTTCTGCCAACTTTATACCAGCTGAGAGCTCCCCCACACCAGGGGAATTTTTAGCTAGCCAGTTAGGAGCAGAGCTCAGCCATTTGAGTGTTACAAACTGACTGAAATAGGAGTGAATTTGACCTTCTGTACACGGAGGCCAACATCTGTTGTCCAATAAAAGGTATTACCTCACCTACCTTGTCTGTCTAACATCCGGAGACAGACATGGCGACAAGTAAGCCTAATGCTTAGTGACTGTTTATCACATTCAGTGATTTCAGGAGAGGTGAGGTAATACAGTTTGCCTATCCCTGGTCATTTTAAACTGGGATAGAGATGCCAGGGTGATGACATTATTTTTGCTTAGTTTTGTGAAGGTACTACCTAAAAATAAGATATCAAATAAACAGAAAGTATATAACACTACAGTCATTCCTGTTCAATGTACCAGGGGAAAGGCTCAACACTTGCCTCCACTGTTTGCCCCAACTATGGGTAAATTGCTGTCAAGCTCCTGACACTTCAAAGAACATCACTGTATTCGACTGCTGTTCCATGGCTGCAGTGTAGGAGGGCAGCAAAGCAGTTGAGGCTAGAAAGAATGAGGGCGAAAAGTGGCAGGATTTATAAGGTAGTACAATTACCACATAGAATAGAATTTAGCTCCATTTGGTGGCTTTCATATCCATTCCAGCATGTTAGTATGTGATCAAGTGTTCTGAACTCTCTCTCTGCTGTAGGCTGAACCAAAATCCCAGATCCAAACCCCCCAAACTTGAAGAGGTTGATTCTCATTTACCCCCACACCCCTGGACATCCAGACCCAGAAAGGGGCTATCCACATCTACAGTTGCAGGGCAGGCCTCTCTCTCTAGCAGCATTCGGAAGAGGAGTCAGAAATGCCAGTGCATTAATCCTCACACACAGCAGGACTTTGACTTCCTTCATTATTATATTTCTACCCTTCCCCCACAGGAGGCACTAAACTTTGGTAATATGCAGCTAATGATTATCTTAATTATCTTCCACCCCTCACCTTATGGCATAACAAGGAGTACTAAACAGTCACTTAATACAGCCCCTTTACACTGTTTGCAAATTATCTGCAAACAGACTCTAATTTTTACGAATGTGGTTTTCTAGTCACAGTTATTCAGCAAATGTTTTATGCAAACAGAATTCAGCTTGTCTCTCAGGAACCACTTCCTGTGACTATTGCTTTGGATACACTCTAACCACAATTTACTATTTACACTGAGTAATGGGTCACCTTGGTCATGTGGTATTGTTTCTGCTCTTTGACTGGGTCATTGAAACTTTCATAAACAAGGGGAGGGGTTGAGTAAGTCACATTCATGTGAACACATTAGCAAAAGTAGTCATGGATGTTTTGTTTTCATGAATGTTCTTGCAAAGGGGAAAAAATCATGTATATAAATGTTTGTGAAAAGCAAAGCGGTTGTAAATATTCAATTTTATTTCAACTAATATTCCTGAAAACTATTTTTCTCTAGTACTTGCTCAGCTCTGGTAAGGACCATGATGTAACTTATTTAAAATAGCATGTGCTACAGATTCCAAATGGAAAATAATAAACTTTGATAACAAGCTAGTTTCTTTCCCTCTAGAATAAAAGTTTACAGTGTTAGTGCAATTGAAGAGACACACTCGAAGAGGCAGCTTTATTAACTAGCAACCCTTTAGCTGTAATATGATGGGGGGAATGCAGTGGGCCGAATTCTATTCTGTTTAAGACCCAATCCTGTAAATGGGTCTGTATGGGCAGGCCCACTGAAGTATGGGGTTCTGCACATTTGCAGTAGTCCACCAAACAAATCTGCATGCAGACCTTTACATTTGTTCCATCATCCCCAAGGGAATCACATGTATAACTGAGAGCAAAATTTGGTGCAGTAAGTTTTTCCCCATTATGTTATGACTGAAAGTCGGCTAACTAATAAAGTCATCACTTTCAATTTGCTTCTCCAATTGCATTACCAAGAGAACCTTTGATCTTTGGAAAGAAAAATAAAGCACATGTTTTCCAAGGGTTTTAAAAATGATTTCTTCGCTGTTTCCATTTGGAACGTGTAGCACCTTTTTCTAAGAGTACATTACATTATGTTGCTTACCATGGCACAACATTGTGATGATAGATAATTACCGCAATCTTAAGGTAATAGTAATTGACAGTATTACAATGGCTTTTCCCCTAGTACACCTCTACCCCGATATAACGCTGTCCTCTGGAGCCAAAAAAATCTTACTGTGTTATAGGTGAAACCGCGTTATATCGAACTTGCTTTGATCCGCTGGAGTGCGCAGCCCTGCCCCTCGGAGCACTGCTTTACCGCATTATATCCGAATTCGTGTTATATCTGGTCGCGTTATATTGGGGTAGAGGTGTGTATGAGGTTTCGCTCATGAAACTGGGAGGAGAATTTGGCCCATGACCTGATTTATGAATTATGGATTTTAATGTGTGTATTAAACCAATTGTGATTATAAATATCTTTGAATATTCTGAACAGACCAACGGACAGAATTTTGAGACAGAAAATAGGGACTCAGGATCAGAGTAGACAGAAAAAGAAGATATTTTAGATCACTGATTGCCCCACAAAGACAGGATACAGTCCCTGATAGAGGACCCATCAGACATTAAAATGATGCATTTATGAATTAAGGACTATGGATGAGACTTGTCAGAGTTTGCTCAAAGGATCTACAGAGAATTCTGACCTGTCCAACCTTAAGACAGAATGGTCACCCTGAAAGCCTAATTGAATTAAAGGAAATGTGAGAAATACTAATTTGTGAGCTGTATTTGTACATTTAATGATATTACTCATCACAAAGCCTTTAGCATCTGTTGAACTGGGCCTGAGTAATAAATTATTTCTCAAAGCCAAATTAAAACTCTTTTGCCATGTGGCTAATTATGCTTTCAGCACACCGTTTCACATCAAGTCATGTATTAGTTATATTTGGTTACGTGATCATTTTACATGTTGGAATCCCTGTAGGTCAATGAACTGATGGGGATTTCTAGCTGATTTTTCAGTAGTGTGCATGTGCTTTTTCAAGTACTTACGTGTAACATGGGAAGCCTTTGCTATACACTGAGGCAGAAGAGTTTGCTGTTTGAAACCTGAACTGCAAACTCTTTTTCATTCAATTCCTGGTGATGGCTATGTATTTTTCAGAACTCAAAATTTTATTCTGTTCAACCAACAGAAAGCTCTGCAGGTTCTGTGATTTTTCTCATGAAACTTTCATATACAGTCTCCAATACATGTGAAATTGATAGACAATTTATACACTACAGTATATGGTATCCGTTTCAACAACCAATATCTCAACACTGGTATTTAGGTAATCATATATTGTGCAACCTAAACATAACACTGTGACACTGCAGCACATATTCTTCATAGTGATATTATTATGATATACTTTAGAGAATAATAATGATGCTGTTGTACAAGATGGGTCATGTGAGGTGTCATTGGAAAAGTTACGATTTGCTGAATATGATTATCCTATTTGTATGCATGTATCATTTTTGTATCTGAAGTTATGACTATTGACTATGTATCTGTATTTCAAATGTACTTACACCCGGGTGACGCCCACTAGACAAGATGCTTTCAGTCTGGATAGCTGGTTGGGAAGGGCGTATTCAGGGCAATGAGCCATTAGAGAAAACAATAGGCCTTAAGAAAAGCTTATCTACCACCTGTGAGCCTTCCTGAGAACACTCCAGACAGCCTGTAAGTAATGGCTGCTATGACTCTACAAGAACATGTGACCAGGCCACATGATTCTGGACTCCATCCTGGGATGTCGGTGTTTTTTCACATACTAAGTTTGGTACAAAGGGTTCCCACCATATGCTAAAGTGATATAAGGCAGAGAGTGACATCGTCTGTTGTTCTTCATTCCCCACACAAGAAGACTCCTGGAAACACCTGAGGAACAAAGACTGAACAGGGGTAAGTGCTGGACCCAGGCTAAAGGGATTTCTAGCCTGTGTATGAAAGACCTCGGGATTCCAAGCTGTAAAGCAAGTGCAGCTTGTCCCTTAAGAATCTGCAGCCTGCTTGTATCATCAGCCAGGGTGAGAATTTGCTAATTCATATCCTATCTTTCTAGTATCTTAGACTTAGTTTGTGTTTTTGTTTATTTATTAGGTAATCTGCTTTGATCTGTTTGCTGTCACTTGCAATCACTTAAAATCTATCTTTTGTAGTTAATAAACTTGTTTTTGCTTTATCTAAACTAGTGAGTTGGAGTGAAGTGCATGGGAAATTGTAGCTCAAGGGGCAAAGGCTGTTGCATATTCCTCTCCACATTGAATGTGTGGGGGGGGGTAGGAGGGGCGAACCCTCTGAGTTTATGCTGTACAGTTCCCTATGCAGCGCAAGACGGTATAATTTTGGGTTTATGCTCCAGAGGGAGTGCATGCCTGGGGAGCTGACAGTTACCTTGGCTTTAGTCTTTCTACTGTTGGTTCGTGCAGCCTCTAGTCAAAGAGCGTGCATGTGATTGCAGCTGGGTGTGTCCCTACCTGTGCGAATGCTGGTGGAAGTGTAGAACCGGGAGTGGGTCTGCAGCTTGTCACAGCAGCACAGTGAGAGAGGGAGCCCAGGCAGTTGGGTCATCGGGCTCAGTGGTAACCCAGTTCCAGGTGGCATCCTGGGGGGAACCCATCACAAACACCTCCAGTAAGTGACCTTCTGACCTAATGTAAGTAACCACTTCAGGGTAACCACAAAATCTCCACTATAGTTTGGTTCAACAAGAATACGTTTACTAGGAAATCAATTTTTTGCTGATCCCGCAAGACAAGGTTCACTGTGTTTGTCTGTGAAAAGCAACAATGCGCAAGAAGGAATGACTAGCTGAAATCTGGAGCCTTGAGCACTGAGGTGGACAGTATCTTATAAAGAAAGGAGATGCTATTTGATTTCTGTCTCCACTGCACAAACCAATGTGCACAGCACAGAAGAGGACTGCAAGAATGGCTCTAGCTGTCTCAGACATTCACTGCACTTCATCTTTCTCACTCACTTCTAACAATTGAAAAATAGGTCTCTTCAGGAAAAATCCAAAAGAGGAATCATGTAAATGTGTAGATCCCACCCCTTTCCATCCTGGGACCTCATGTTACCACAAAAGAAAGGGTCACGATTCCCCTTCCCATCTGTACATGAAGAAAAGGAGAGTTGTGACCCCTGCCTCCCATTCCCCAACCCAGGCTCACCACCCCATAAGTTGCGAAATCATGGTGTAGACCAACTCCCCTCCCCACCAAAAAAAAAATTGTGAGCAATGCCCCACCCACCAAGCATTACTAACTGAACCTGGAGTTCCCAAACACCTATGGAGGTTGAGATATGCACAGCAGTGCTCTATTATGTCATCTGTGACATGGAATACCAAGTTGGCTATGTTAAATGTACAGTAGGTGAGTTAGGTGATCATAATGGTTCCTTCTAGCTTTAGAATCTATGAATCTAAACATTGACTCTGTTGAACAGAAAATAGGTGCAATACCAATAGATAGGATCATAGGAACCGCTAGACTGGATCAGACCAGCAGTCCATCTAGTCCAGTATCCTGTCTCCAACTATGGCCAGAACCAGATGCTTTAAGATATGTCTACACAACAGCTGGGTGGTGTAATTTCTAGTGTGGGTAGACATACACATGCTAGCTCTGCTTTAGCTAGCACCTAAAAATAGCAGTCTGGTTACAGCCACCCGGGTGGCAACTTGGGCTAGCTGCAATCCCGCCCAATCCCCGGGATACAGACGAGGATGGCTAGCCTGAGCCACAGCCTATACTGCTGCAGCCTCCCGGCTATTTTTAGGCCGTGGCTCGGGCCGACCTAGTACACGCATTTTTACCCTTGCTGCGAATCACCCTGCTCAGTTGCTGTGTAGAAATACTCAGAGGAAGGGGTAGGATCCCCACAGTAGATAAATGTGCTCCTCACATATCCTGATCGCTAACAGAGATTGGTTTAAGCCCTGATGCACTTGGTTTACATCTCTTCCAAATTTTGTGTATTTGTGTCATTCTGACAGAGTTAGGTAGGTAGCAAAATACTACATCAATGATCATTATTTAGAGACGCTTTAGCACTTGATACTACTAACTCTCCTCCTTTAAAAAAAGTGAATTTATTCTCTTGGTCCTCACTCACTGTCCCTGTACCATCTCACCCTTTTAGTTAAGCAGCAGTCATTGCTATATGCAGTCAATGTACATTGATACAGTTTCTTCTCTATAAGTTGACAAAAGACCCTGACAAGAAAAAGAAATTGGCTATTGAATTTATAGGTCATGAAAAAATGTTTTCTTTAACTGAGTATAGCACCTTGCCATTCAGGATCTCAAAGCATCTTCCAAAAATTAATGAATTAAGTCACACAACACTCCTTTGTGGTTCAACTCATTAAAAGTTATCATCCCACATTGCAGATAAGGACACTGAAGCACAAAGAAATTAAACCACTTGCCCTAGATCACACAATAAATCAGTGGCAAAGCGAGAAACACAGAACTACTGAATTCCAGTTCTGTGCTTGAACCACACAGCTGACAAGGCTTCCTTTGGAAGTAGAAAAAAAGATCCAAAAAAGAGGAAAATCAGGCCTGGGAAAGCCAGGGGGTTATAGGTCAGTAATGAGATGCGTTGGCAGAGCTGGGTAGTCTATAATAGGAGAAATCATTGTATTTTCTTGCAAAAATAGAACCCTAGAGGGAGAGATCTGCTGCACACTGGTGTTAGCTGATATCAGCTGACACAGACCCTAAGTGCACAGTCAACCATTAAATGAAAAAATGGATTTGAGATCTATCGCCTGGGACATCTATAGACAATTTACACCTATGACCAAGTAAAATTGGCCAACAGATATCTTTGCTGTTCAACATCAGATCACCTGAAGGAATACTTATTAGGCAGTTAGCGAAATTACTCTGCAAGGACACAGATGGAATAGAAGTGAAATGTGCTGGACACACTTTACAGATATACATTATCTTCATTGAATGGTACCAAACCATCTATCAAAACTGATTCTTTAGAAAGTACTTTTAAATGAAAACAAGAAAATGAAAACTATATATTATGCAGAAATCCATGCTTTTAAACACATTTTAAGAAAACTACAGAGTAAGGGTGGAATTTTCCAAAGCACTCACCATTAGCCTGATTCTGTTGCAGTCAATGGCAAAACTCTCATTGACTTCAATGGGAGCAGAGTTGGGTCAATACTGAGGGCTTCGGAAAAATGTCTCACCCTAAATAGCTATTTTGGCCAAAATTTCACCATCATCCTCTAACAGGTTGTGTATTTAGCTGCTGTGTATTTTGCAAAACTTGATGTTAGACCTCAGACACTAGAAATCATAACCTGTTTTTTTGTAAATGGAGAGATTCTAAATCTGAACACAATTTGTTATTTTCCTCCCTCACCCTATTAAAAAAGTAGGTCTAATAGTCTTCTGGTATAAAACAGCTTTTTCACTGTATACAAGCAACTCTGTACCAACGAAGCCTTCAAGCTATTTTCTTTGTCAAAATTAGGCTATGCAACATCTGTCTTGGATAGTGCTCCACGCAAAAATTTGGTATTGTGAATGAAATGAAAGATACAAACAAAACAATTCAAAAACAGGCCTGATTATAAATCAAAGGTGGCCAAAATGTTGCCCACGTACCAGCCAGTCAAGTTGCGTGGATCAAGATGGAACATGGCACTTAAGCACATGTAGTCCTCGAGGACCATACCTCTATATTAAAGATGAATGCAGCTATAGTCTGCTCATGTTACACTAATCAGATATGCCCTTGGGCTCTTGACAATTGTCAATGAAGCCATAGGCTGGCTGGGCTTGTTTGGGCACCCCTGTTATAAGCTGCTGTCATTAGAACTGTCCATGCTTTGGGGCGTAGTCTTTCAGAAGTGTCTTAGAATGCTTTGGTCATTCTTTCTTTGAAGTACAGTGTGCCAAATACAGGATTTAGAGCAGGCAACTTTGTGGCAAGAGAGAAATAAAGACAACAACTGCAAAACTGTGTTGTTTTTATTTTAAACATGCAAAATACAGTTCATGCATCTGCCATTTTGAAAAATCTTTCGTTTCTCAGCAGATAAAACCAAAGGTATTTTGGCTATCTGCTCTCAAATGTTTCAAAATGCTTTACAGTGGAAAGATAATAAGAAATTTAGCAAAATTTCAACAAACCTGTATAAAAACCAGATACAGATAACTTTTTATTTCAAGGCGACATGCTGTAAAGAGTTAGTTTCCTTCTTCCCATAAAAAGTTTTCAACAATAACAACTGCTTAACAGATTCAAGCCTTTAGGCTACACATGCAAAAAAAATTATTTTAGTTAAAAATCACCAAAACGTGCTATTTTGTTGTTTGTTTTAAAGTACGGTAGTTGTAGTAGTAGCAGTTTTGAGCTCTGTAAAAGTGTGCGGGGAAGTTCATGGCGCTAGTGTCCTGGAAGACTCGTACTCTGACATACATTTTGGTTTAATCCCTTTGCCATTGTAATAGTCCACCACTTGATTTGGAACTTCAGCCAAAACGCTTTTTGCTAGTGCAGCTGGGGATGCCTGCAGGAAATGGTAGAAAACACAGTGTTAACCTGTCGCTATGCAAAAGGTGCCGACTGGTCTTATAACCAGAGGCGCTGGGAGTTCATGGTCATAAGCATGGAATAAAAACAGACCAATAGCTATCAAAGTACATGACGCTATTTCAGGGCCTAGTACTGCAAGTGATTCTGTGTCAGCACACCCCTGCACCTGCACAAAACCTCACTAAAGTCCTCAAGGCTTTGCCCAGCCACCTGCTCAGTTCTGAGTGTGGGATGAGGACATTACACTGCAATTGCTGTACCACTGTATATTTTTGCTTGACTGCTGTCCATGAGAGGGCCAAGTCAGAACTAAAGGGATTGCCTGGTCAAAATTCTCTTGTCTGTGTTAACTATGAGACTGTCAAATTGAAGAGGATTTAAAAGAATGTGAAAAGACTACTTTACTTTTCACCATCCCTGCTGTTTGTTTACCCTTCGCTCCTAAGCGGTCTAGACAATAAAACTCAACGAGTTAGGTTTTTAGTTTTTAGGCTCCAATCCTACAAAGACTTAAGCATGAGCTTAATGGTAAGCATGTGAGCGACTCCACTGCGTTCAAAGTCAACCATGTGAAAGGGAAGCCTTCGTTTAAGTTCTGGGGGAAGTTTTAAATTCAAATAAAAATGTTTTTATTGAAATTAAAACAAATGTGAAAAACATTTCCCTGATAGGCTTCATGAAGCCATAAAACAACCCAAATGTAAATTACGGGTCTAACCTAGTGGCAGTGTCTCTGCACGTGCTACATATTTTCATTCAAAGACCCTTAAATGCAGAGAGATTCCATAGCTGTGACCGTCTGCATGTGCATAGGCCACACATTGTCATTAGAGATTGCTACATTTACTTATATGTATAAACATGCCAATCCAAAGGTACAGAAAAAAATGCAGTTAATTTAGATTAATTTAATAGTAACAAAGTATATAAATAATGAGGAAATCCTGGCATAAATTAGAGGAAGCAAAACTAATATCTGCATTTTGAGTTCTTGTGCTTTATTGGTAATGTAAAAAAAATTAAAACAGTAAAAAAAATAAAAGGGAATTAGCTTCACATTATGACATTTGAACTGAAATCTGCAGAGGCAGTCAAGTGTTCAAATGCATGAGACACTTCTGCATAAACAAACAGACAAGGCAAAACAAACCCTTCTGGGGACAGAACACGTACATCTATTTTTTCCAGGTATAAGAAGTTACAAAGCCCTTCAGCATTAATCCCTTTAGAAGGATAAATGTGGCATTTTCACAAGTGTTCAGCAGTGGCCTAACTCTGCTCCCACTGAAATCAATAGAAAACACCTATTGACTTTAGTGGAAGAGCAGCAAATTTAGGCCAGGGCTGAGACTTTGGGAAAATTCGCCCCAAATACGCAAGCGCTGTTACTACACTGACCGCCACCTCCGGGCCAAATTAACACAAATAGACTCATATAAAGAACAGAAAGGCAAAGGAACTTATACAACATGTGCAATGCGAAACCAAGAATCCACAGGGCTTTACATGGCTCAGTTTTCAAAGCATCTCCGATTGACTTTAATGTGGGGTGGGGGCGGCATTCAATACTTCTGAAAATCAGTTCAATACCAATACTCCTGCCCCACCACATCATCACCTCTTCTCTCTGTTAGTGTCAGTTTTATTTAACGAAAGCATCAACTCCGTAAATGGACCCTTTATTGTGGGTTCACATTACAGAGTCCCATTCACTTCAGAGTCCATTCTGGTGGATCTCATTCCAGAATTGGGGCCCTAGCTGGTAAGTTTCTCAGTGTATGGATCATGGGCCTGATTCTCCTTGCTCTGGCAATGTGCACCTGCTTTAAGGCCAAAGTGGTGTAAAGAGGTCTTTGTGTAAATAAGAACAACACCTTATTTATGTCTTTGGTCTGTAAAGCACATGTGCTCCAATGGCATTTCATCAATGATAAAAAATAAGAGTAATTCTTCATAGGAATTTAACACAGATGATAAATTAATTTTCACTATAACATTTTTCCTGCATTTAATGATACACTTGAACAGCATTGTAGCAACAAACAACTCAAGATGAATACTTCTCAACTGATGGTTAATACACAACAATCAACTCAGCCAGCAGTGGGAAAATACTTCCCTCTGATGATAATTGGTATACATTACAAATGACTTTGATTCAGTTCTAGAGGCTCACCATGCTTAATCTTTAATTACAAAGCATAGTACAAAACATTGCTCCTTGCAGAGGTAGGAGCTTGGCTTTCCACACTCTTCCGTGATACGTGTTATTAAGTCACAGTTGTTAGGCTTTATGGTTAAACACAACGGAAAACGGAAAACGATCCACAGGCTGCATCAGATTTGTGCATGGTACATCTATCATGAGTCCAAAAAGCTGAAAAATTCAATGCTTAAAATCTCCATCGCAGAATGCCATTTGTTACACGCGATTTTCATATTCTTATACATTTTGGCAATTGTTCATGGGCATCACTGTTCTGCTTTTATTAGAGAATGACACACAAATGTTTGGATGATGATAATTTTGGAGGACAGAAATTCAGTTTAGTCCAGAGAAAACATTTTCTCTCTTTATTTTCATGTTACCCCATAGCAGTCAGGCTAATTGTGGAATCTAGTCAAGATGCACAATACTTGTGGACCATTGTTTTTAACTGTAGTGACTACCTGGGTTGTTATCAAAGTCCCATGATTCTAGGATTTGCTAAGAACCACCACTATTATAATTCTTTCTACAGCATCAAGGTGTGCATTATCCTTGAGAGACTAGTCTAGAAGGCATGGTCCCTGCGCTGAATAACTTACAAATATAAAAATGTTATCCTCCAAGGTGCTAAGTGACAGCGTGCAGGAAGAGCTCAGCACCTCATAGCATTAGGCCTTCATAATGAAATTATACAGTTGGTATTAAAATGACTATGAACACTAACAAAGGACAATACTCACTTCCTACAGAAGTCCTGATCCAGCAAAGCACTTAAGCACATGCTTAACTTTAAGCTTGTGAGTAATCCCAATCACTTAAATGAGACTACTTATGTGCTGAAAGTTATGATTATGCTTAAGTGCCTTTCTGAATCAATACCTGCCCCCAGGGATCGATTTTATATGCTCATTTTTACTCATTCTCCTTTCCAGACTTCACCTCTTTCTCCTGTAATTATAGTGATCCAACAAGTTATTCTAATAGACCCATGAGGTAGATTTTCAGTTAGGCTAGTATTGTCCAAATGTAGGCAGGCAAGGAACCCCACCTTGCTAACAGAAACATTATCGTGGGTACTTCCTATAATAAAGAGATTTATCAAGAGGTGGTTATCATCACAAGCATTTATTTTGCACCTATTACACTGGCATTTGTGCACCTTAAAGTGTTAAGCTGAGACACTCAAGATCTCAATAAAGAGACTGAATACCATGCTTTATAAGTTACATGGGGTCTTCTGATATGGAGAGAATATTGTGTATATCTATAGAGAGAGAGACCAAGTTTCTCTTCTTTTAATGAGCAAAATAACTTTCCAAGATTGCTACCCTTTCAAATTTCTGAAAGTTAACCTAAAACTACTAAAGACAACAGATACTTGTAATTTACCCACAATTGGCAATGAAGATCAGACTCTCTCACAAGTTACCATCAGCACCACAATATATTCAGTGTCCAGAAAGAATTGCAATGGTCAGGATCAATCAAGGATGATTTCAGCTCTGTCCTAAAGTCACAATATGGCACTAAAAACAGAAAAAGAAGCTGGCTTTGCCAGTTCCTCATGGAAACATGTTTTCAACTAACTAAAAGGAGGGCTAGTACCAACTCAAATAACTTACCTTTCAATGCTTTCACAATATACTGCATCTAAAGTGAAAAGCTGCACACTGTGATTAGCTGTAGAGGGGAATTTTGAATGATGAGCAGGTCACGATCACACCTTGTTAAAGCTTCTATTTAATAGCTGGCTTAGTAGCACTGACAAGTAATAGTTGACGACTTCAGTGGAACTATGACAGTTTTACACTGGCTGAGGATCTGCCTCCCAGAATCTAAGTTTACCCCAAACTAAAGCTGGAGAGATGAGAGAAACCAGGTTATTCTGTGAGATTGGGGCGAATGTCGCAATGGGACCTTGTGGGTGTAGGAGGGATGTGTGTTTTTCATTAAAATGTGGCAAAATGAGATTTGGAAGAGGAGAAGATGAACTGAGAATCTCCTTCTGGTAATAAAAAAGCAGAGGGCAACAAAATGTAAGCAAGAGACACGTATTTGGAGACTCAGAACAATCCATAACCTTTGGTGGATATAAATCCAGAACTGTGGTTAACTAGTACATAGGAGCTGCATGGTCTATTCCACAAAGAAAAAGAAATTCAGTTAATAGGATACAGTACAGTGGAAAGAACTAGTTAGAATTAAATAGTGAAAACATAGTTCCAAGGCTCCTTGCTGCTAAAAGACAGGAAGCAGATTTACTAAGGTAAGAAGGAAAAAGGGGAGAGACAGAGAAAGAAGAGGGAAAGGGAGAGAAATGAGGCTGGAGAAAGAACAAAAGAGGTAAAGAGGAGAGATAGTTGAGGTCAGAAGAGGTAAAGAGGACAGATAAGAGAAAGTTGGCACAGGCACACACACACACACAATCCTCTCCAGGAAGGAAGAAAATGGGATCCTGTGAAGCCTCACTGTATGTGGGAGAGTTGCTTCTGTGACATGGTGCCTGAGTTTCCCTGACCCTGAAGAAAGTCAGGGCTGACTCTGAGAGTTTCAGGTGCTATCACATCGGAGGAGGTGCTTGGGGACGGGACTGTGCAGGGCCAGGGCATGGCTGCACTCCATTGCCATGTTCCCCCATCAGTTTTAGCAGGTAAGATAAAGCTGGTCCACTTTAACCTTTTCATAATGTATCTCCCACCCTCCAGCCCCTAAGGGTGCATTCTGGGTAATAGTGGCTGGCAGTGGATTCAAGGTGCTATGCTTTCACAGAGTTTGGGGAGACGGAATGGGAGGTGGGAGGAGGCAACAAGGAATCACTGGCCCTCCCCATGGATGGTCCTGCCTCTGCTGGTTTAGGGGGCTGAATTCTGACAAGGAAACAATCCGATGTAAACCGTGTGAGCTCAAATTCACAGTGATTCCAGTCTCTATGTGGAAATGACCAATCTGGGGGATACTATAGGCCTCAGGGACGAGAGCCAAACAAAGAAGGAAGAAAAACAGAGGTTTAAAATAAATCAGGACAAATATAAATGAGAGGAGAAAAACTGAGAAATACAGAACTGAGGGCTTATATTGTAACCAAACAGGAGACACCTCAATGTCCCATTGAAATATAGTTATTCTCCCCTCTCTTTTTTTCCTTCTCTCTCATGCATCTTAGCTTTATTCCATTTCATTTTCAAAATAAAACGCTGGCATTTTGCTGGGATTGGCGCACTCGAATTCTTGTTTCAATCTAAGCTAAGAGCAGTGTCTGAAACTCAGCCTCTAAACCGAACAGACTGAAAATCCATCTTACGTGTTTGAAGTTCCTAAATGGCACAAACTGAACGATGTCTCGAAGAACAGGCTCGCCCTTGGGGGACCTCAAAATCCCATCGTCGCCATCTAGCATCTGCATATCGCTGAAATCGGCGTTTCCAACCCCAACGATGATGACTGACATAGGCAGGTGAGAGGCATGAACGATGGCCTCCCGGGTGTCAGCCATGTCTGTGATCACGCCGTCCGTCAGAATCAGCAAGATGAAATATTGCTGTGGGTTGGGGAAGGAGAGAAGAGCAGGGGGAAATGTCATTGGTTATATAAACCTTTATCTTAAGCTTCCTCGCTTTTTCTAATGCACGTTTATGGCAACCATAAACCATGGCTTTGGACAAAGTCTGTTTTTTTTAAAAAAAATGTTCTCAGAGGTAGATTGCATCCCACAGGAATCAAACTCCATTGGGGTTACCCCTAAATTATCTTCAGGTGTTTTTTAACTGGGGTTTGGCTAATTTCCAGGAGGTAGGGGAAGCCAAGAGGAATACTATGTTGAGGAGAATGGTGGATTCCTGGCTGCTAGGAGCATGGCGGGTGTCAGGACTTTTGCTTGGAGGCTTGACTGGTCTGGATCCCCCTTGCCTTGTGATCCCTACGTGACTCACTTTCCTCTGCTGATGGTTTCTGACTACACTCTTTTGCTGAGAACCAATGGAAGGAGAAAAGAGGCAGAGAGAGATGCTGCATTCCAGTATCTGAAACTGGGGAAGAACTGTTATGGAGATCACAACAGCTCTGTTTAGGGAGCCAACATTGCTGTCAGGTAGGTAGGGTGAGTGCAGCTTTCTGCGCAATGGAGGCTGCTTTACCATCTCTCGGCACTCAGGGGAGGACTAATGCATGGGGGGGTTCCTAGTTTGTCCAGGAGCGTGACAGGGGCTCCCCCAGGAGAGGAAATATGACTTGGGAGTGGAGAGAGAATGAGGAACTTTTTCAAATCCACTTTCAAACCCAGAGGGGAGGTTGAGTCATTCTCAGGTTTCTAAAAGAGATTAAGCATTTTCGTGCATTTGTCAGTTCCTTTCCCTACTCTGAGTTACACTGAACTAGATGAAATGGGATTCATTTGATAAATGAGGAAGAATGACTCGCACTTGGGCCTTTCTGGACAGCAAGGCAGCTGGGGTGCACTTTATGAATGTACTTTACAAGGAAACTGATTCCTGTATAGGCAGTAGTAGAACTGAGTCACGGTGCGTGTGGGAACAAAGCAGAGAAACTCCATATAGTTAAAGTTGAGCTGTAATATTATCCATATATAAAATGTATACACACACACACACACACACACACACACACACATTCATTGCCTCTCGTGTGTGAAAACCAAAACACACAAAGATTTTTTTTCCTGAAGAGTCATGCTGCAAAGTAAAATAAATGTGTTTTTTCTTTTCTATCTAAACACAGTTATAATAGATCCTTGGAGTCCAATGTGCAAAATTGGGTGGGGGAGGGATAGCTCAGTGGTTTGAGCATTGGCCTGCTAAACCCAGGGTTGTGAGTTCAATCCTTGAGGGGGCCACTTAGGGATCTGGGGCAAAATCAGTACTTGGTCCTGCTAGTGAAGGCAGGGGGCTGGACTCAATGACCTTTCAAGGTCCCTTCCAGTTCTAGGAGATGGGATATCTCCATTAATTTATTTATTTATAAATACAGCCCACAGCGTTCTATATTTTGATCAGCAGCCATCCTCTCAACCTGGACATCTCAACTGTGGAGCGGTGATTATAGTTACGTTTTAAATGAAAACTGAATACAATATAATAATACTATTTATTACACATGCGCTACTTTTCATCCAGACCCCCTTAACAAAGGTGGTTAAGGGTTAATATCCTCATTTTATAGATGAGGAAACTGAAGTACAGAGAGGTGAAGCAACTTGCTTAATGTCACACTCTAATTCAGTAAGAGAACTGAGAAGAGAGCCCAGGTCTTCAGACTCTCAGTGTAATGTCCTGGGACTAGATGGACTCTGTCTGGTGGATTTAGGGTGACCAGATGTCCCAATAATATCAAAATTGTCCTGATATTAAGGGCTGTGTCTTATGTATGCAACTATACCGCCCCTTCCCCTTCGAAAAAAGAAGTGTCCCAATTTTTCACACGTGCTGTCTGGTCACCCTAAGTGGATTCTTTTAAGAAGTCTAGCCCCTAAGGACTAAACTATGCCGTAATTCATTCATCTTCCTCTGCATTAAACAATTCTATTTAAAACTGTTGCGTGGAGAACACTACTGCAGCTATATACCAGACAGAAGAAGAAAACTCTGGGAAAGCCCTAGCTGTGGTGATGACAATGGTGCCATTGTACAGATCTGTTCTGGCATGATATACAGTGCAATCCTCTTCCCCTCAGCGGCATGCAAGAATTTCTTTCATCTCTGACTCCAACATCAATGCTATTCCTGCACATTTTTCAGAGCCAATTGTAGATGATGCTTCACAGCACTAACACATTTTCCCTCCCTCATTTTGAGTCCTGCTGGGCAGAGGGAGAATAAGTACAACGTATTTCAGTCACATTTAAAATAAATTCTGTACTTAGGTCTTTCAGCTGAAAGAAACTGTCATGGGTCTTATCACAAATGGAGAGGTGCAGGCTTTTCTTACTATTGTTAAAAGCAACAGAACACTTCATGATGGGAAAAGCAAACAAAGTTCTACAGCCATAGTTGAATATGATCCCAGAGAAACAAGGGAGCTTCCAGCATGGGCTCTGTGACAAGGCCATCTTTTTTAAACCTTTGCCTCCTAAGATCAAATGTATTTAGGGCCTACCCCTAATGCTTTGCCCTTCATGCTATCATTTACACCTGTGCAAAGTGAACACAAAATGCTGCCATCCCGATTTGGTAGCATTTTGCACAGATACAAATGGCTGCATGAGGTGAAAGGCATTGGAGAATCAGGCCACTTCATTCCAAAATGGCTCTTTTGTTCTTACAAATCAGTAAGTTCTAAATAAAATCTGTGCCTCCTAATCATTTGTAGCACCCATCACTCTAGTATCTAAGCATCTAGTGCAATCGCATCAATGATCTACTGGCTATCAAGTGGTTTGGCAGAAATCACGCTGTAACACGGTGAAGACGGAATGTGAAAACAGAAAAAAATGGCAGGCAATATGAAGAAAATGCCCACACTGTATAAAAATGACAGATGATTAGTAGGAATGGTGGGCAAGCAGGGATTTACCTTTGAGTGCTCGGTCAATGAATGGAGCTCTGTGTCTTTTCTGTGGGATGTTTGTCATGAAATTCTGGAGTAAGCTCACAAGGATCATTGTGTCAGGGTCTGGCACAGTCGCCATAACCAACTTGCTGTGGGCCTTGAGCATGTCATTTGGCCTCTCCTGTGTGATTATTTATCCATGTATAAAACAGTGATAACAACACTGTGCACATCTATAGCACCTCCCATCCAAGCATCTCACAGAGTTATGTGAGCTAGTCACAGAAAGGTTTTTAGACCTCTGGGTCGGATCCCATGCTGATGTAAATGGGCATAGCTCCATTGGCTTCAAGGGTAGCCATTTGACTTCCAGGGAACCAGACCAGCTTACCCCTGCTGAGGATCAGGCCCAATCTTTCCTGATATGACATCATGCCACAATTTATATTACATTCGATTGGGGAAAAAACAGGCTTTAGAACTGAACTTGGGAATATTTATCAGAGAAAATGTCAAGTACAGGACACCTATGTGACCCTGATTCTATTTGTCTTATGTGAAGACATTTATGGAGGCTGCTAAGATATAGCAGCATTGAGAAATTATTCATATATCGGTATATTAAAATGACGCAGATCATGACTGACTAGCAAAGATCCAATATATAGTAAGACAAATAGGTTCTAGCATAGCTTGCAGTTTGCTGCTATTCTTACCGATGCCTCCTTGGTGTTAGTCTCCTCCGAGGCTGATTTAGCCACCTTCTGGATGATGGGAGCAATGTTTGTTGGCCCATAAAGCTGTAGCTTAGGAAGGCAGCTCTGATATGCTTCAACGACTCCTTGTATCCCTTATATAAAAATGAGCAAGCAGAGAAAGTTAAGAAGGAAGGTAACAAAGAGCACATATCTGATACCATGTTTAAGTTGCAAATTAAAGACTCTTGATCAATTTTTAAATGATTTGGTGCAATTCTAGCACATGAGGAATAAACTGCCTCAGTCAATTTATTCTGTACAGGTGTGAATTTGCAAGATTGTTTCAAAGAAGCTGTGTCCGGCTGCCCTGACCTCCTATAGCTGTTTTGTAATATATAATTCATTACTCTGCTCTTCTCCTTACTACCAGCACTTAGTACACATTTTGCAGGGATTAGCTGTACTGTGTTGGAGTTAACATGCACAATTTGCAAATGCATTAGACTCATCATCTTCAGCATAGACGCTAAGTGATCACTTGGGCACCAGTGAATGTGCATACTCAAGGAATATAGACTTTAGTGATGAAAAGATGATACCCCTTTGACAGTTCTCTCTCTTTTTACAGTAAGATTTACTTCTGCTTCTTCAAAGCAGCTATCAGCAGGCTCCCTCTTTGTTAATACATTTCCCTGGTGCTATGGAAAATATTTTTTCAAGGTTAATTTGAATAATGGTTCCCACAAGTTAAATCTCAATCTGAGCAAAAAATGTAAAAGCTAAAAGGAAACAGAAAGGCACTTTGCTGTCTACTGCAAAATGTACTTCAGTCACCAGGTCTTGATGAAGAAGGAGCCATTTTTGGACATGGTGTCACTCTTCTTTCATCTCTGGGAAGTGGGAACTTAGGCAGATCAAGATAAATTATATTTGCAGACACCGTGTAAAGATTGGAGCTCAGGTACTGGTATTTTCAGCTCCTGTTCCTTGAGAATAGGAATTTCCTGGTGTGTTAATGCAAAGTGCAGTAGTTTCAAAATTTAGAACTCCCAAAGCACAAGGCTGGAGGGTTAGTAAGAAAGTAAAGGACCAAAGAACTTTGAAGAAGGAGGCCGAACAGTGATGTTATTTCACTGATCCTAAACTGATCTTGTACCTAAGAGGAACTCTCAATGGAACTTGTGGAAAGTGACCCAATAAACAACCATAACAACTCAAAGGAGGCTGTAATTACATTATACAAATTCTATGGAGAATAGAACATCTTGATTTTTAGCCAGTTATGTATCTACTGAGCTTATTTTCCCTGCCACTTACAGCACTACAAGTTAAAAGAATGCTCTTTAATTCTAGCTGTGATTATTGGTTAGACTGTAAGCCTACTACATGTTACAAACTTTTCACCAGTAACTCCAGAGAGGTTAAATTAGATAGGACAACACATAGCAGAGCGGAAATCCTTTGTCTTCGGGGTCCCTTTGCTTAACACCCAGTTTTAAACCGATGAGGATCTGATCCAGATCTACTTATTGTCTCTTCCACTAAGGCCTGCAAACTTTATTAAAATAAAAACACAAAACATAAAGTTTATGCATATATTATATTTATTAATAAAAATATATTAAAATACACAACAATAAATCCTATCCCATGGAGTCTGGTATATTTCAAAGGGTTTCTCTGAACCAGGAAAGGGGAAGGTATACTAAATATACCTTTTTTCGCCTATATCCTCAAGCAATAGCCATCAGAAAATATTTACTCTCCTGTCATATTATAATAAAATGCCCATTAGCCTAAAGTTTATTACCTCTTGGATTGTTTGTCATCCTTGAACATCCCTTTGTTTTTCAGATTGTCCTATTAACTTACATACAACTTACTTCACAGTGTAATTCATAAAGGTTTGTAATACACGTTGAATTCCTTGGATAAAGTATGCTATTTAAATGCAAAGAGAGTGTGTGTGGAGCTACACAAAAAGAAAGCAAAGATAATTGCTCATATTGCAGGCTCTACAACCTCTCAGTTACCTTTCTTTCTCAAACAATAAATAGTATGTGAGCATGCACAAAAACAATTGAATTTAAATACCCAGAGTGTTCAAAGCTTGCTTCTCTTCTAAAAAGTGACTCCATAAAAAATGGCATCATGGGGTTCAATATTTATTGTTTACCCCAACGATTTCCATATCAAATGTGTTCAGTTTACAAATAACGTTTTTTTTAAATGCTAGCCTGCAAACCTACTGTGCACTCAAAGAATCAAGCTGGGTTTCCTTCCATCTCATGCATGACCACCAATAATAAAGGTTCTGCAGGCCAAATGGTGCTCTCTGTTACAGCTGTGCATCCGTAAGAGTTTTCAGTGGTTTTAATGCGTTTGCATAGGTGTAACTGATTGGAACTTAGTAAGAAATTCTGCTCATGTGCAACTAAGAAAATAATCCAGTTCCTACTTTCTTAGCTGTGTTAGCTTAAAGTGCTAATAGGAGTAAAAACCAATAAACATTATTTTAGCTGCTGATTTTCTGAGTAAGGAGATGCGATCTTTACTCAGTCACTATTCAGAATAGAATGACACTTTAACTTTTATCCTGATGTCAGTGTACCCTAATGGCCACTGACAGTTTGCTATTCACATACAAAATGGGATTTCCTTTTTTACTTCTAAGTGAATCAGAAGAATGCTTTTTCACCATAGGAGTCATCAATTTATTGGTCTGCACCAAAAGCATTAGGCAAGAACTTGTTATCACACTAGCTGTGTTTTCTGTGATTTTTGTAAGTATAAAATAAATTATATGGGAAAAAGTGGGGCCTTTACACTCTTTATTTCACCTTTTTTTTCCAGAAGTACCCTCTTGTTACAGAATATATTGGGTTCTGACAATTAAAATATAGGGTATTTAAGGAAGCTGAAAGAGAGATCACAGAATAATTGGTTCAGGAATTAATAAAGAGTCAGTGGCAGGCAGTGGGGAGTTGCAACAAATGATTAAACTGGATGCTTTGTGGTCTCTCTATCACTTTCATCCAACTGGAATTATTTTTAATGGTACCAAGGAGAACTGAATAATAATAATACCTAGATCTTATATAGCAATTTCCATTAGTAAATCTCAATGTGCTTTACAAAGGAGATAAGCATCATTATATCTTTGTAGATGGGGAAAGTGGGACAAAGAGAAGTGAAGGGACTTGCCCAAGGTCACCCACCAGGCTGTTGGCTTAGCAAGATTAGAACCCACATGTTCTGAACCCCAAATCAGAGTATAATCCACTATGCTATACTTGATAAGCCCTTTTGAGATTTTTTTTGGAGGTTTTTTTGAGTGTGGTTTTAAAATTCTCCCTCGGACATTCCCATGCTGCATCATGTCTTCCTACACCTCTCAGTCTTAAATATCCCTGCAGTCTAAATATTAATTGATTAGATGACTGAGTCCTAAATACAGAACATGACAAAGTAAAACAAATAACAAAAAAACTAACAAAATAAACAAGCCAATGGTAAGTTCAAACCACAACTATGGAATGTCTCTCCCGTCCCTTTGCTTTTCACCTGCCAGGATACTGAGCTAGATGGACCATTGGTGTGACCCAGAATGGCCATTCTTGTGTTCTTATGTGTTCTCATGGGATCCCTCAATACTCCCTCCTCTGCTGATAAAAAGAGAATATTCTAAATCTCTAGTGTGCTTTCTCTCTCTCTAATACTTTGTACAAAGTAAGCAGTGAGTTATGTCACTACGTATTAGTGTAAACGCATCAATCATTACTGCCCATCACTGATAACTACAACACATTTATCAAAATCTAATCAACAATTTTATCCTTTAACTATTGATGATTAGCAGTAAGTGCTATTTTTTAATTTCAGGTCTTAGCTAGAAATCAAAGGCCCAAATTCTGCATTGAGTTGGGACCAAGTTGTGCTGCATCGCTGGAGTAACTAAGGGAAAGGGGATATGGTCAGGAGTGTCTTATGCCACAGTGATCCACAGCTGCTGTTCTGAGCCCTTGACCCCACATGCAGTTGGTGTGATTTACAGCAGTCAAATTATGTCAGGGGACTGGCCGTGCACACAGATGGCCCTGGATCCAGGGAGTGCAAAGACTGCCTTTGCATCTCCCATCATCCTGAGCTGTGCAGAGTTTTCCTTAACCAGAGCTGAGTATCCGGGCCAAAATAAGGAAACACTGGAAACTCAGTTTTCAAAAGTGTCGAGTGATTTTGGGAGCCTCAGTTACTGGGTGTCCAACTTGACATACTTTAAAAACAATCTGATTTTCAGAGTGTAGAGGCTAAGCACTTTCTAAAAATCGGGCATCTCATGTTGGACACTACAAGCTGAAGCTCCCAGAATCACTCGCCACTTTGCATATGGCGGAAGTACAGCAATCTGCTTTCCTTAATGCGAGTGTTACCTGCACATTCTGGGTTGTCTTCATTAAAGTTGATTGCAAAGTCATGCGAGACCTACACATTGACAAAAAGGAAAAAAGAATCAGACTTTAGTTCAGAAAAATGATTCCAAGTTGTTTTTCAGTTTCCAAACACCCATTACAAGCTTTCTGTGTTAAACCACAGGAATCTTTTAAACTTGGAGCCAGTCAATTTGAAATGCAGAGTGAGTCGGAGCTCCCTGCAGAGCTGAAGGGACAAGAAAATTTGCTGGAATCAAAGAAGTAGCTGCTAACAAAAAAACAAAAAAGAGAATATAAAAAAACACTTCAGCCCATGAGAACTTCATTAAATACGCTGCAGAAACGGCACTGCCAACATCTGTCACAAAAGAATGGCCTAGATTTCAGGACACATTGAGAGACATGCTCTCTCCAATTGAAAGATGAGAGTTAAAGAAGATTATGCTACACTGTAAAATCACTATTAAAATAACTTTGGGTCTATAGTAACCCCCTCATTCACAGTGATGAGCAGTTATTCGTATGAAACCAATGGGATTACGGGGGAGGGGAGTAACTCCTCCCCAGTGTGAATCAGAAAATCATAATCTGGCCTATTATGATGAAGGAAAAAATACAAATAAATACATTGATGAAGCTGAGATAGGTTGATGCTTAAATTTGAACCAGGGGTAGGGAAATAAAAAAAAAATAAAAAAAAACCCCAACCCTCAACCACCAAAGTTCTTCTAAATGTCAATAGAGTTGCAAATGCCCCACCATGCTCACAAAAATAGTTATATAATAAAATACACACATCTCCCCTTCTCCTGGGTCCTTGTCTAAGAAAAAATACTGAAAATGCAAAAACTGGGAGGTTTTCTAACTAAAAAGGAAACTTGAAATGTGGTGGCATGGAAACATATTAGACATTTAACAAATCGGTTTCCTGGCCCCCTTTGGCTCTCTGGCACTCGCAGCGCTGGAGCCCGCAGCGATGCTCTGCTGGGACTGATGTTCTCCTCTGAAGCACCTCTCCATTTCTGAGGGCTGGTCCTTTCTCCCTGGTCTGCATCTTTCTCTGGTTCTAGACTCCATTTTTCTCCACCTGCCTCCACCATTGTAGTCCTCATCCTTTTTACTCTCTTTAACTCCACTGCCCTGTCACTTATCGGCCATATTCCTTTTCTTAATATACACATTTCAAACATATGGACCAAATTCTGTGTTACGTTGACTATCCATAAACTGTATGTGGCAACTGTAATGGTGGGATAAGTGCATGTTAAGGGAGACTGACCCTTTGAAACTGCATCTATGAGACTTATCAGTGTTGTACTGCTAGCCTAAATATGGTTGCGCACCGATGGTGTGTGGAGTGGCTGGCATAAGCCATAAAGGGTGTTTGTTTTGCATAAAAGGGAGATTGGTTGACAAAGAAATATGGTAACATCAGTCACCTGCAAAGGTATAGTTCTGAAAGATAGGATCAGGTAACTTTATCATACTTAGACATCAAAGGTTATGTGCTAGCAGTACTCTTTGCTGTCCACAAAAAGCAACATGATGGGCTCCACCCACTTAATGGTTACATAAATGGGCTGGGACAAGGCCAGTAACTGCTGTAATATTGAATAGAACCTGCTAACTCACTTTAGAATAGGCCCTGCATGATCTCCACCAGTGGAACTCATGTTTTTTCTCCTTTAGACATGTTTTATATTTTCTGGAGAGAGACATCAAAAAGGTTGGGTAGGTTGTTCTGTAAACGTATGACTCTTAATCATATCTGTAATGGGGAGCGGGAGGGGTTGGGTAGAAAATATGGTACCCTCATTTGTAGTCTTACTCACTATGATCATGCTTACCATTATTTAAAAGATACTAAGCAGTATATTTAAAAGATACTTGGGTAGCTATCAGTATCACAAAGGAATTAAGTCAGCATCCATCAAGAAGTCTGTGAACTCATCCCAAGCCCAACCCAAAGTTTGGTATGCTAAAACCAGGTTTTGGTTGTCACGTTCATGGAGTATCAGATGGCCACTCACTCATGCAGCCCCATTTGCTTTGTAGAAGAAAAAGCAGTAAGTCACCACACATTTTCCAATATCAGCAGACATGAAACTGCAAGATTGTCAGATACACTTTGGAGGTGTTCCAGAACATTTCTGGCTGGCCAAACTACATGCTTAAGGGCACTATCTGACCAGAAGACCAGCTGCTATCTGCCAGTTTCACAGCCGGCTGCAGGCCAAAGGTAATTGCAACTGCGAAGCACTGTTATGTGAGTTTTCATTCAGTAATAATTTTGCTGTTGTTCACTAGATTCATTCTTTCTGTCTGCTAGGTTTTCTACTAGGTAGGTCTCTGCAAAAAGATAAAAGGATCACAATAGACACATACCACTATTTCATTTGTTCAATTCTATGGCTATTCAGTGTTTCTGGGTCCTAATTTTCCTAATCCCTAATGTAGCTGAAAGTATAGCAAAATAACTGCAAATCAAATAGTTCCATGACACTGCGTAGGTCTTTGTGGCTGTAACAGTTGACATATCATCATGATTAACATCACTCATCTGGTTCAGTGCTGCAGCACCAAGGTCCATGTGCTTATTTCAGAAATACTTATTGATCAGGTTAGGCTAATGAGGAAACCACAAATCTAGCAAATGTGCATGATAATCAGAGGAAGAATATTGTCAGCACAACAGATATTATATTCTGCCATCCGTAGTCACACTGAGTGGTGTTTTATTTCAAGAGCAGTCCCATTTTGTTCAGTGGGACTACTTGTGGAGTAAGGGATTATTCAGTGTGAGTAAGAGTGGCAGAATCTACCCTAAATAAGGGGCAGGAAATATGATGAAGACACAAGCATTTGGCACCTCTTCAAATTCTCTTAGCAATGGACCATCAGGAATAATGCACAGATGTGAGATTGTTTTAATGGTTAAGTCCTGGTTTCTAGCAAGAAAGGCACCAACTGTGGAAGGCCAGTGATGGTTGTCTCTCAGGTAGCTTTTCCCAAACTTTTGAAAACTGAGCCCCCTTCAGGAAAAGGAAACCAGTTATCCCCACATCCAATGTATACACCTTCCATGTCCCCCTTTTTAGGCCTTCCTGCCCCTCCAAGGACACTTCGGGAAATGGTGCTCTCAGGATCTTCCTCTCTACAACATCTCCGGTGATAACCCACACATCATTGATATGTGATCACTGATCAAATCACTCCAATCATGGGAGTTGTCCCACCAGGTCTCTGTGATGCCAATTAAGTCATAATTTTCTTCATATACCATGGCTTTCAGTTCATCCTGCTTGTTCCCCATACTCCTTCTCCAGAAATTAGCCCCTTCCCCTTGTCTTCATTACTTGAGCCTAGATGTGCATTGTCCCGATTTTTGTCACCATTCTCCATAGAACCTAGTTTAAAGCTCTCCTGATCGGGTGGGCCAGACGATGTCCAGAGATGCTCTTCCCAGTAGTTGATAATGAAGGCCATCCCAGCACTGTATCCGGCTTTCTTGGAACATCAGCTCATTGTCAAAGAAGCCAAAGCTCTCTTGCCAACACCACTTGTGTAGCCACCCATTTACTTCCACGATTCGACTATCTCTGCCTGGGCCTTTTCCTTCAACAGGGAGGATGGATGAGAACATCACTTGTTCCCCAAACTCTTTTATCCTTCTTCCCAGAGCCCCATAATCTGCAAAGTCATTTCTATCCTCCAGGAGAAAGACAAACATGGCACATCCCAGGCAGGTCACGACAGCCGATCCCTCACTATCCATATTTCCTACCTTGTAATGTATCAAGAGCCTCCTTAGATGATATATTTACTGCTTGCAGAATCCTGAAAGGCAAAACACTGTGTGGGCTCTTCCCCCAGGCAATCTCCCTCTGTTTGTTTCTCCTCTGTTCACTGCATAATGTGACTTTTACCTTGTGTTCCCCTGTGTCTGTTTGTTGTACCGCCTGTCATCTCTCGTCATATAGGCTTAGACTGTAAGCCTAGACTGTAAGCTTTTTGGCTCAGGGACCATCTTTTTGTTATTTGTGTGTAGTGTATTGAGCACAGTGGGGCCTGACTGGAGCTTTTCAGCATTAAAATAATACAGATACTAATAGAGTAGTGATAAGAGAAGGTCCTGTGACATTTAAGCAAGCTTTTTATATGAAACAAGGAGTGTCTGTGAGAAAATGGGAGAAAATCAATAAATCTTGAGTAATTTAATATGAAGGCTAACTGGTATGGTCAACATAGAGTTGTTTATGACAGCAAGCAACCGAAAAATGTGATAGGTGAAGTATTATGACATATGTGCTCAAACAACATAGGGGCATGCAGGATTTACCAGTTTATGGTAGGTAGAAGTACTATAGTTTTGCACTGATATCACTAAGAATTGATTCATATTTTTAATGTGATGCAAAGTTACTATGTACATTCCATACTCTGTAATATAGAACCATATCGTATTGAATTTATAGGGAAGACGGAATAATCACCGTTCAGCACTCAAATTGCTATTGCGATTTCACAGCCAATATCTGCTCTTAATTTTCCATAGTTCCAACTCTACTGAGTTGGGAGAGAA